>NC_085862.1:1106617-1121617 GCF_034702125.1 Engraulis encrasicolus | reverse complement strand
ATTGTACGAGTCCAGTTTCTGTAAGCCTGTCATGCTGTCTCCATCCGAACTGTACCGAACCGCTTTCTCTTTGAGTCTGTCTCTGTGTGTTTGTGTGTGTTGTGTGTGTCTGTGTCTGTATGTGTGTGTGTCTGTGGGTGTGTGTGGGTGGGTGGGTCTGCGTGTGTGTGTGGGTGGGTGGGTCTGCGTGTGTGTGTGGAGGGGGTGTTGGATGTGTGTGTGTGTGTGTGTGTGTGTGTGTGTGTGTGTGTGTGTGTGTGTGTGAGAGAGAGAGAGAGATGCTAACCAGACCTGTCACATTTTTCACCCTGTCGGCATGAAAATCAAGAAATCCCAAAAAACTCAGGACACAACTGGGCTCCAACTCCCTCCTCGCCTGCCCACTTCTTATTCTTCTTATTCTTCTAAACTTCAACTCCCTCCTCTGCTGTTCACTATTCTTCCTAACGTCAAGCCTCCTTGTATTGTTCTGAGCAGATCAGTTGCAAGAGTTCTAGATGTCTGTCTGTCTGTCTCTCTGTCCGTCTGTCCGTCTGTCTGTCTGTCTGTCTGTCTGTCTGTCTGTCTGTCTGTCTGTCTGTCTGTCATCGTGTTTTGTGGTGGTAGTGTTTGAGGCGCGCAGAGCAGATGGATATAGTTTCAACAAACAAATACATCCTGAACCCATAGCAGTCTAGGCTTCTCCTATCCTCCTCTCCTCCTCTTCTCCTCTCCTCCTCTTCTCCTCTCCTCTCCTCTCCTCTCCTCTCTTCTCCCCTCCTCTCCTCGTTTCCTCTTCTCCTCTCCTCTCCTCCCCTCTCCTCTCCTCCTGCTCTCCTCTTCTCTTCTCCTCTCCTCTCCTCCTCTCCTCCCCCACTCTCCTCTCCTTCTCTCCTCTCCTCCTTTCCTCCCCTACTCTCCTCTCATCTCCTCCCCTCCTCCTCTCCTCTCCTCTACTCCCTTCTCTCCTCTCCACTCCTCCTCCTCTCCTTTCCTCTCCTCTCCTCTCCTCTCCTCTCCTCCTCCTCTCCTCCTCCTCTCCTCTCTCCTCTCCTCTTCTCTCCTCTCCTCCTCCTCCTCTCCTCCTCCTCTCCTCTCCTCTCCTCTCCTCTCCTCTCCTCTCCTCCTCCTCTCCTCTCCTCTCCTCTCCTCTCCTCTCCTCTCCTCCCCTCCTCCTCCTCTCCTCTCCTCTACTCCCTTCTCTCCTCTCCACTCCTCCTCCTCTCCTTTCCTCTCCTCTCCTCTCCTATCCTCTCCTCTCCTATCCTCTCCTTTCCTCTTCCTCTCCTCTTCTCCTCTCCTCTCCTCTCCTCTCCTCCCCTCTCTTCTCCTCTCCTCTCCTCTTCCTCTTCCTCCTCTCCTCTCCTCTTCCTCCACTCCTTTCCTCTTCTCCTCCTCTCCTCCTCCTCTCCTCTCCTCTCTTCTCCTCTTCTCTCCTCTCCTCCTCCTCTCCTCCTCCTCTCCTCTCCTCTCCTCTCATCTCCTCTCCCCCCCCTCTCCTCTCCTCTCCTCCTATCCTCTTCTCTCCTCTCCTCTCCTCCCCTCTCTTCTCCTCTCCTCTCCTCTCCTCTCCTCTCCTCTCCTCTCCTCTCCTCTCCTCTCCCTCCTCCTCTCCTCCTCTCCTCTCCTCTCCTCATGCTCTCCTCCTCTCCTCTCCTATCCTCTTCTCCTCCTCTCCTCTCCTCCTCCTCTCCTCTCCTCTCCTCTTCTCTCCTCTCCTCCTCCTCTCCTCCTCCTCTCCTCTCATCTCCTCTCATCTCCTCTCCCCCCCTCTCCTCTCCTCTCCTCCTATCCTCCTCTCCTCTCCTCCTATCCTCCTCTCCTCTTCTCTCCTCTCCTCCTCCTCTCCTCTCCTCTCCTCTCCTCTCCTCTCCTCTCCTCTCCTCCTCTCCTCTCCTCTACTCTTCTCCTCCCCCTCTCCTCTCCTATATTCTCCTCCTCTCCTCTCCTCTCCTCTCCTCTCTTCTCTTCTCTTCTCTTCTCTTCTCTTCTCTTCTCTTCTCTTCTCTTCTCTTCTCTTCTCTTCTCTTCTCTTCTCCTCTTCTCCTCTCCTCCTTTTCTCTTCTCTTCTCCTCTCCTCTCCTCTGCTCTATTCTTCTCCTCTCCTCTCCTCTCCTCCTCTCCTCTACTCTCCTCTCCTCTCCTCTCCTCCTCCTCTCCTCTTCTCCTCTCCTCTCCTCTCCTCTCCTCACCTCTCCTCTATTCTCCTCTCATCTCCTCTCCTCTCCTATCCTATCTTCTTCTCCTCTCTTCTCTTCTCCTCTCCTCTCCTCTCCTATCCTCTTCTCCTCTCCTCTCCTCTCCTTTCCTCTCCTCTCCTCTCCTCCTCTCCTCTCCTCTCATCTCCTCTCCTCTCCTCTCCTCCTCTCCTCTCCTCTCCTCTCTCCCCCCTCTCCTCTCCTCTCCTCTCCTCCCCTCTCCCCTCTCTTCTCCTCTCCTCTCCTCTCCTCTCCTCTCCTCTTCTCTTCTCCTCTCCTCTCCTCTCCTCCTCCTCTCCTCTCCTCATGTCCTCCTCTCCTCTCCTCTCCTCATGTTCTCCTCTCCTCTCCTCTCCTCTCCTCTTCTCTTCTCCTCTCCTCTCCTCTCCTCCTCTTCTCTTCTCCTCTATTCTTCTCTCCTCTCCTCTCCTCTCCTGATGTTATCTCCTCTCCTCTCCTCTCCTATCCTCTTCTCCTCTCCTCTCCTCTTCTCCTCTCCTCTCCTCATGTTCTCCTCTCCTCTCCTCTCCTCATGTTCTCCTCTCCTCTCCTCATGCTCTCCTCTCCTCTCCTCTCCTCTCCTCTTCTCCTCTTCTCCTCTACATCCCGAGCCCATAGCTGTTTAGGCGGCGTTATGGCTTTTGGCGAACAGCACGCAGCGCAGCCTACGCCAAACTAAACTCGGACTTCCTGTTACAGACATCATATTGCGAAACATTTTTCTTTTCTTTTTTTTTTCGTCAAGAATGAGTTCTGATGGTGCTGCTTTTCACTTGCCCTTCTCCTTCAGAGTTCAACCCCAAATTATATTACATTGTAAAATTACATTAATATCCACATATTACGTTTTAATAGGCGCATTATATCACATTTTAATACTCTAGGCATATTCTATTACATCTTAATAGACACAATATATTACATTTTAATACACACATGATATTATATTTTAATATCCACATTATATTACAGTACATTTTAATGCCACAGTGCTTGAGTTCTTGAGTAATATTTGCATTAGTGTCACCTGAGACCCCTCAGGGCTGCATGCCAGGTCCAGGTCCAGGCCCAGGAGGCCCAGGCATCGCTTTCACTGGTTAGTCTGACTGTGTGCCAGGTCCAGGCCCAGGCATCGCTTTCACTGGTTAGTCTGACTGTGTGCCAGGTCCAGGCCCAGGCATCGCTTTCACTGGTTAGTCTGACTGTGTGCCAGGTCCAGGCCCAGGAGGCCCAGGCATCGCTTTCACTGGTTAGTCTGACTGCATGCCAAGCCCAGGAGGTCCAGGCATCGCTTTCACTGGGTAGTCTGACTGCATCCCAGGCCCAGGCATCGCTTTCACTGGGTAGTCTGACTGCATCCCAGGCCCAGGAGGCCCAGGCATCGCTTTCACTGGTTAGTCTGACTGTGTGCCAGGTCCAGGCCCAGGAGGTCCAGGCATCGCTTTCACTGGTTAGTCTGACTGTGTGCCAGGTCCAGGCATCGCTTTCACTGGGTAGTCTGACTGTGTGCCAGGTCCAGGCATCGCTTTCACTGGGTAGTCTGACTGTGTGCCAGGTCCAGGCATCGCTTTCACTGGTTAGTCTGACTGTGTGCCAGGTCCAGGCATCGCTTTCACTGGTTAGTCTGACTGCATGCCAGGCCCAGGCATCGCTTTCACTGGTTAGTCTGACTGTGTGCCAGGTCCAGGCCCAGGCATCGCTTTCACTGGTTAGTCTGACTGTGTGCCAGGTCCAGGCATCGCTTTCACTGGTTAGTCTGACTGTGTGCCAGGTCCAGGTCCAGGCATCGCTTTCACTGGTTAGTCTGACTGCATGCCAGGTCCAGGCATCGCTTTCACTGGTTAGTCTGACTGTGTGCCAGGTCCAGGCATCGCTTTCACTGGTTAGTCTGACTGTGTGCCAGGTCCAGGCCCCCGTTCCAGGCCCAGACGAGGCTTCGCTTCCACCCCATAGGAGTCTTGACTGTGTGAGGCCCAGACGAGGCTCCGCTTCCACCCCATAGGAGTCTTGACTGTGTGAGGCCCAGACGAGGCTCCGCTTCCACCCCATAGGAGTCTTGACTGTGTGAGGCCCAGACGAGGCTCCGCTTCCACCCCATAGGAGTCTGACTGTGTTAGGTCCGACTTCTCAACGTGACCACGTGTATCCCGAGGGCCCAAACTGGAAATGTCTCTGCTCAGTTCTTTCTTCTCTTCTCCTCTCCTCTCCTCTCCTCTCCTCTCCTCTCCTCTCCTCTCCTCTCCTCTCCTCTCCTCCCCTCTCCTCTCCTCTCCTCTCCTCTCCTCTCCTCCTCTTCTCTTCTCTTCTCCTCTCCTCTCCTCTCCTCTCCTTTCCTCCATGATGGACTGAGCTCTTGTTTCCTCGCCTCTTCCTCTCCTCCTCCTCCTCTCCTCTTCCTCTCCTCTCCTCTCCTCTCCTCTCCTCTCCCTTCCTCTCCTCTCCTCTCCTCTCCTCCTCTTCTCGTCTCTTCTCCTCTCACCTCCTATCCTCTCCTCTCCTCTCCTCTCCTCTCCTCCTCTTCTCTTCTCCTCTCCTCTCCTCTCCTCTCCTCTCCTTTCCTCCATGATGGACTGAGCTCTTGTTTCCTCGCCTCTTCCTCTCCTCCTCCTCCTCTCCTCTTCCTCTCCCGCGAGCCATTTTATTCGTTCCTCGAGATAATTTCAAATGTTTATTACCGTTGGCCCTCATACACATTAATATATAGAAAATATGACTTGAAGGCAAAACTTTGGTCATCACAAGAATTATGAGTGGTGCAGGTTACAACACATACTCGCATCTTCTCTCATGCCAACCGCATCATGTAAACTGCTGTGTGTGTTATATAATCTAGAGTTCTCTCATGCCAACCGCATCATGTAAACTGCTGTGTGTGTTATATAATCTAGAGTTCTCTCATGCCAACCGCATCATGTAAACTGCTGTGTGTGTTATATAATCTAGAGTTTCTGTCCTCTTGAACATCAAAGATTAATGAATTTAATTTGGTTTCGGCATTTCAGATAGTTACACGTATAATACACACCGTGGAAAGCAGAGATGTGATTGGTTATCAGGGTGGGGCATGTGTGGAAAGCAGAGATGTTATTGGTTATCAGGGTGGGGGGTAGGGGTGGGCGATATGACGATATTATATCGTGAATCGCGATATTGAGTAAAAGATCGTCTCGAATCTGCCAAAGTGGAGAAATCGTATAGATCGTCTTGCAGTGAGGATGTTTATTATCAGTATCAGAGTGACGTTTTCTCACTTGTGTTGTTGTCTTCACTTTATTCTTTACATTATTGTATTCCAATTGTACACTTTATGAGAGTATCATCAGTGTGTTGACATTTTATTGACTGCAAATTACAAATTGCAAGTATATGAAAGTTGTTTTTTGTTGTTTTTATTTTTTGGATGGAAGATCGTGATAAAAAATCGAAATCGTGATTTCATGTTAAAAAATCGTGATACATCATTTTTGCCATATCGCCCACCCCTAGTGGGGGGTATGTGGCAGCGCTGGAAGCCTGGTGCTTTATCCAGTTGCTATATTCAGGGCTGATAGTATCCAGGCTCCATGCCTGATTTCAGGCTTGACAGATTTTGCAAAAATAAAAACATTGATAATAATTAGTCATTAGGTTATTCGTATTTCTTCTACTATCAGGCTTGAATAATGGTCATACACAGGTTATTAAACGTTTGAATAATGTGTCAAAATAGGCCTACGTTACGCCACTATGCAGTATCTTGTCGTCGTCGTTACAGCAGGGGAAAAAAGTTCAGGCTCAGCATTTTTTTTCACCATCACCCCTGTATAATGTATTGTACACAGATAGGGGTCCAGAAAGGGAGGGGGGGGGGGGGGCAGAGAGGGGTCCAGAAAGGGAAGGGTCTCTCTCTGCCCCTTCTGCTCCCCCTCTCTGCCCCCCCTCTCTGCCCCTTCTGCTCCCCTCTCTGCCCTCTCTGCCCCTTCTGGATAGGATAGATGTGGTATAAAAATAAGAGGATAGTTGTGGTATAAAAATAAGAAGATAGATGCGAAAATAAGAGGATAGATGTGGTATAAAAATAAGAGGATAGATGTGGTATAAAAAATAAGAAGATAGATGTGGTATAAAAATAAGAAGATAGATGCGAAAATAAGAGGATAGATGTGGTATAAAAATAAGAAGATAGATGCGGTATAAAAATAAGAAGACAGATGTGGTATAAAAATAAGAGGATAGTTTTGGTATAAAAATAAGAGGATAGATGTGGTATAAAAATAAGTAGATAGTTGTGTTGTGGTATAAAAATAAGAGGATAGTTGTGTTGTGGTATAAAAATAAGAGGATAGTTGTGGTATAAAAATAAGAGGATAGTTGTGGTATAAAAATAAGAGGATAGTTGTGGTATAAAAATAAGAGGATAGATGTGGTATAAAAATAAGAGGATAGTTGTGGTATAAAAATAAGAAGATAGATGTGGTATAAAAATAAGAAGATAGATGCGAAAATAAGAGGATAGATGTGGTATAAAAATAAGAGGATAGTTGTGGTATAAAAATAAGAGGATAGATGTGGTATAAAAATAAGAGGATAGTTGTGGTATAAAAATAAGAGGATAGTTGTGGTATAAAAATAGTTATTTACGTCATCTGTAGTGCAAGACTTCCTCCTGTCCCCTCATCAGTCATCAGTCACTGCACTTATTTATAACTCTACTCTACTCTACTCTACTCTACTGTACTGTACTGTACTCTACTCTACTGTACTGTACTGTACTCTACTCTACTGTACTGTACTCTACTCTACTGTACTCTACTCTACTCTACTCTACTCTACTGTACTCTACTCTACTGTACTCTACTCTACTCTACTGTACTGTACTCTACTCTACTGTACTCTACTCTACTCTACTCTACTCTACTCTACTGTACTCTACTCTACTACTCTACTGTACTGTACTCTACTCTACTGTACTCTACTCTACTCTACTCTACTGTACTCTACTCTACTCTACTACTCTACTCTACTCTACTCTACTACTCTACTCTACTCTACTCTACTCTACTGTACTGTACTCTACTCTACTGTACTCTACTGTACTCTACTCTACTCTACTCTACTCTACTCTACTGTACTCTACTCTACTGTACTCTACTCTACTCTACTCTACTGTACTCTACTCTACTGTACTCTACTCTACTCTACTCTACTCTACTGTACTCTACTCTACTACTCTACTGTACTGTACGGTACTCTACTCTATTCTACTCTACTCTACTCTACTGTACTCTACTCTACTCTACTACTCTACTCTACTCTACTCTACTCTTCTACTCTACTCTACTCTACTCTACTCTACTCTACTACTCTACTCTCTACTCTACTACTCTACTCTACTCTACTCTCTACTCTACTCTCTACTCTACTCTACTCTACTACTCTACTCTCTACACTACTCTACTCTACTACTCTACTCTACTCTACTCTACTCTACTACTCTACTCTCTACTCTACTCTACTTCTCTACTCTACTTCTCTACTCTACTCTACTCTCTACTCTACTCTACTCTACTCTACTCTACTCTACTACTCTACTCTCTACTCTACTACTCTACTCTACTCTACTACTCTACTCTACTCTCTACTCTACTCTACTCTACTCTCTACTCTACTACTCTACTCTACTCTACTCTACTACTCTACTCTACTGTACTCTACTCTCTACTCTACTCTACTTTCTACTCTACTCTACTACTCTACTCTACTCTACTCTACTACTCTACTCTACTCTACTCTACTCTACTGTACTCTACTCTACTCTACTCTACTCTACTCTACTCTACTCTACTCTACTACTCTACTACACTGCTCTACTCTACTCTACTCTACTCCACTATTCTACTACTCTACTACTCTACTCTACTCTACTGTACTCTACTCTACTCTACACTACTCTACTGTACTCTACTCTACTCTACTCTACTGTACTCTACTCTACTCTACTACTCTACTCTACTCTACTCTACTCTACTACTCTACTCTACTACTCTACTCTACTCTACTCTCTACTCTACTGTACTCTTTACTCTACTCTACTCTACACTACTCTACTCTCTACTCTACTCTACTCTACTCTACTACTCTACTCTACTCTACTCTACTACTCTACTCTACTACTCTACTCTACTCTACTCTCTACTCTACTACTCTACTCTACTCTACTACTCTACTCTACTCTACTACTCTACTCTACTCTACTCTACTACTCTACTCTACTCTACTACTCTACTCTACTACTCTACTCTACTCTACTCTCTACTCTACTCTACTCTCTACTCTACTACTCTACTCTACTCTACTCTACTACTCTACTCTACTCTACTCTACTCTACTCTACTCTACTCTACTCTACTACTCTAATCTACTCTACTCTACTACTCTACTCTACTGTACTCTTTACTCTATTCCTCTACTCTACTCTACTCTACTCTACTCTACTCTACTTGAATACTCTACTCTACTCTACTCTACTCTACTCTACTCTCCACTCTACTCTACTCTACTCTCTACTCTACTCTCTATGTCAGCTGGTAGAGGATGGAACTGTAAACTGTGTCATTGCCCGTGTGTGTGTGTGTGTGTGTGTGTGTGTGTGTGTGTGTGTGTGTGTGTGTGTGTGTGTGTGTGTGTGTGTGTGTGTGTGTGTGTGTGTGTGTGTGTGTGTGTGAGTTGGAGAGGAGCAGGATGTTTGTGTCATCTCCCTCCTCTGCCTACTTCAGCTCTCTGTTTCCCGTTCGCTGCTCCTCTCTTCTGCCCCCCGGCCCCCCGGGCCCCCCGGCCACCGGCCTGCTGCCTCTGAACCTCTCTTCTGCCCCACGGCCCCCGCCCCTCTCCTGTCTGACCCCCCCCCCCCCCCCCCCGGCCTGCTCCGCTCCTCTCCTCTCCCGTCTGCCTTTATCTCTCTCTTTTATTTTGGTCTCTGGGTCCTCCGCGTCCTTCCCCTCTTAGTTCCTTTTCCTCTCCAGTGCATGAGCGGGGGATCTCATGAGCAGGGCATCTCTGACAGCTCTCTGCACGGTGGCCCGCGTCCGTACAATTGCTGACGTTGCAATGATTCTCCTTCCTCTCAACCCTCCACCGCCCCTCCCTTCCAGACCTGTCTCTGTCATCTCCATGGGAATCTACAAATGAGCTAACGTGTCAGTAGACATGTGATTTATTCAATTTCTTCCAAGTGTTTTCCTTTTTGCATGGAATTTGTGGTTTTTTTTTCGGTGTAAGGAATCTTTTTGGACATTTTCCTTCCTCCACATCTCAGTACATCCCTCCATCACTTCTTCTCATTGGCTGTCTTCACTCTTCTTCTTTCGATGTCAACACCCTATTGGTTGACTGACAGGTGACCTCTAATTACTGGCCTTCTGCTCTGCGTTCCTCTCTCTCTCTCTCTCTTTCTCTCCCTTTCTCTCTCTCTCTCTCTCTCTTTCTCTCTCTCTCTCTCTCTTTCTCTCTCTCTCTCTCTCTCTCCTGCTCTGCTCAAATCTCTCTTCCTCTTCTCCTCCTCTCTCTGTCTCTCTCTCTCTCTCTCTCTCTCTCTCTCTCTCTCTTTCTCTCCCTTTCTCTCCCCCTCGCTCTCTCTCCCTCTCTCTCCCTCTCTCCCCCCCCCTCATCTCTCTCCCTCTCTCTCTTTCTCCCCCTTTCTCTCCCCCTCGCTCTCTCTCTCTCTCTCTCCCTCTCTCTCCTCCCCCCCCCTCATCTCTCTCTCTCTCTCTCTCTCTCTCTCTCTCTCTCTCTCTCTCTCTCTGCAGGTCATCCGTAAAGGCTGGTTGACCATCAGCAATATCAGCATCATTAAGGGCGGTGCTCGGCTCTGCTGGTTCGTTCTCACCACTGAGAGCTTGTCCTGGTTCAAGGATGATGAGGTGAGAATAACATCACTAAAGTGTGTAGTCTTTTCTCCCATTGAAAGCTATTATAAGACGTGGCTATTGAACTACAAAAGCGGCGTCTGAGCGCTTGTCCTGGTTCAAGGATGACGAGGTGAGGATAGCATCACCAGCCTAGTGTGTAGTCTTTTCTCCCATTGAAAACCTTTATAAGACGTCGCTATTGAACTACAAAAATGGCGTCTGAGAGCTTGTACTGGTTCAAGGATGACGAGATGAGGATAACATTACTAATCTCACTAAACTAACTCTACTCATCTCTAATCCTCACGTAGCCTAGTAGTGTGTAGTATTTTGTCCCATTGAAAGCTATTATACAGTAAGACGTGGCAAAAACAGCGTCTGAGCTCTTGTCCTGGTTCGAGGATGAGGAGGTGAAGAAACATCACTAAACTCTAGTGGTGTGCATTGGCACTGCCCTCTAGTGGTGTGCATTGGCACTGCCCTCACCATTCAATTCGATTACGATTCGTGAGGTAGTGATCCGATTCAATTCAATTCAATTCTACAATGCATTGCAATGCATTACATTTCTACTGAAAGCAAAGCAAATGTTTCATGATGAGGCAATACAAGTGGTCAGATACTGAGCAACATTTTATTGGCTGTTTTCTGTATCAGTCTTGCAGTTTTCAATGCTTTGAAGTGCTTTTATTTCATTTAACATTCATTTGCTCCTGAAATATCCACGGAAGTATTTGAAATGTAAAAAAATTGCCGCATTGATTATGGAACTTCCCGCATTGAATTGAATTGTGCATGCCCCGCATTGCCATTGCATTGCATTGCATTGCCGAATCGAATATTGTTGACACCACTACTAAACTTAAAGGTGCCCTGTGTAGGATAATAGACAAAGTAGGTATCGCAAATATGCTGCTCATTGAAACAGTGCTGCCCATTGGCAAATATGATCTTTTCATGAATATTTACTGAATAATGAACTAATATTTACTACAGTAGTATGACCAAAGCATAGCAAGTTTTTCAGCATTTTTTATTTTTATTTCTGGCAATTCAAAATGGCAGACAATGGAGAATATTCACCTTTTCATGTATGAAATGTCTTTTTTTTTACCAATCATAATGAGTACTTAGAATTTGATAGTGGTGATAAGTATTCATGAAAAAGGTAACCTTTATGAATAGGCAGCAGAAATTCTGGAAATTAACTACGAAAAATATTACACAGTGCACTTAACTATTTATATAATATTGTATTGTATTGTATTGTATTGTATTGTATTGTATTGTATTGTATTGCTCTCCATTGAGTTACGTTCCAGTGTTCACGGGGTTGGACGTCTGTGTCTTCGGCTGGCGTACTAGCGTTGCGACGAGGCAAGGGCTCAAACATTATGGTCGTATGCCTTCTACAGAGAAAGTTTCTTCCACCCTGGCGGCCTCTTCCATGTCGCGTTCCTTCTTGATAGCGTCGTTGGCGTTGGCCCGTTGCTAAGAGAAACCGGCCACAGTCAAAACATGCTTGCGCACCTTCTCCGCCTCAACAATCCCGCCCTCTTGATAAACGACCAATCAGATTCACTTTATTCACTCGTGTAAACTCGTGTAAAGTCGTGCTCCACTCGGGAAAATTCTGAACGACAACAGTTGGAACGGTCGTTTCCCTACGTCTTTAAAACCTCTCCTGGTTCCAGGATGATGAGCTGAAGGGTATGGGTGGTGTTGGGGATAGGGTTAGGGTTGTGGTGGTGTGGTGTTGGGGATAGGGTTAGGGTTGTGGTGGTGTGGTGTTAGGGTTAGGGTAGGGTTAGGGTTGTGGTGATGTGATGTGGTGTTAGGGAAAGGGTTGTGGTGGTGTGGTGGTTATGGTGTTGGTGTCAGGGTTCAGATTGTGGTGGTTATGGTTAGGGCTGGGTTCAAAAGATCGAATCGCGATCCAATATCGATTCAAGTTCGAAAAGTGTGGTATCGATTCACAACTTTGGCAGATGATTACAGGCGCCATTTTCTCAAGCACATCCTGTGGCTCTCTTCCACATTCGTGTTGGCTATCATGGTATTTCATGTTTGTGTGGGCTTCAAAGGAGATATTTAGGTTTTTATAGCCAGTCTTAAAATTGTAGGCATAAATGGGTTGAATCGGAATCGAATCGATCCAGGAAATTTGGATAGATTCCCAGCCCTAGTTATGGTGTTGGTGTCAGGGTTAGGGTTGTGGTGGTGGTTTGGTGTGGTGTGGTGCGGTGTGGTGATGACTGCACTTTGTGTATGCTGTGTTTAAATGGGAATGCTATTGAAGCCAAGCCATTCTTAAGAGAAATGAGCATTTGGTTTGATTATTTAATAACTTTAATCACATAAAAATAATGGTATCGTATCATCATACAACGCAGTCTTCAGGATGATTGTTTTGTCATCTACATTTGAAGGGTTTATTTGCAAAACGGTGTATCTCCATTTTTTGACTTTTGCATTTTATTATTGAAAATGACTGTTCTCAATGGAATGCCGAATACAAAAGGTCAATTTCCCAACATTCTACAAAATGGAGATACATCGTTTTGCAAATAAACCCTTCATTTACAGTATATCAGAGTGGATACATTTTTTTATCTTGTATTTTGTCTGTATATGAGAGTGCACACATGCGGTACATCACGTCCATTTTCATGTGTGCTGCATAACACATTATTTACACAGTAACACAGTATTTGTAATTTATTGATTTTCTGACCAAAAAAAACATACATGTTTCCTGTCCGTCATGATACCACATTTCTATTGGCTGCTGGTGGTGTCCGTCATGATACCACATTTCTATTGGCTGCTGGTGGTGTCCGTCATGATACCACATTTCTATTGGCTGCTGGTGGTGTCCGTCATGATACCACATTTCTATTGGCTGCTGGTGGTGTCCGTCATGTCCCCCTTGTCTCCTATTGGCTGGCGGGCTGTCATGTGTCTGCCTGTCTGTGCCTGCTGTACAGGTGCGGAAGTTCTGCACAGCAAGTGTAGACAGGCAGACACACCACAACAACATCACTCTGTTACATTACATTACATTACACATGACATTATATTACAGACACACACACACAGCAAGTGTAGACAGGCAGACACACCACAACGACACAGGCAGACACACCACGAGTCACATGGCATAACCCATTACATTACATTACACAGGCAGACACACCACAACACAGGCAGACACACCACAACGAGTCATCACACCACATTACATTATATCACATTGCATTACATAGGCAGACACACCACAACGAGTCATCACACCACAACGAGTCTCAATACATAACACAGGCAGACACACCACAACGTATCATCACACCACGAGTCTCAATACATAACATAGGCAGACACACCACAACGAGTCTCAATTACATTACATTATATCATATTACATCACATTACATTACACAGGCAGACACACCACAACGAGTCTCAGTTACCCATTACATCACATGACATTACATAGGCACCACATAGGCACATATTACATGCACACCACAACGTGTCACATCACATGACATTACATACGCACCACAACGAGTCACATTACATTACATTACAATACATTACATTACATTACACAGGAAGACACACCACAACAAGTCTCAATTATATTACATTACACTTCAGTGACGCTTTTATCCAAAGAGACTTACAGTCCCTGGAGCAGTATGTGGTTAGATGCCTTTCAGCCATGAAGTGGGAGGGTGGGATTTGACCCTACAACCCTCTGATCTAAAGCCCATCTCCTTAACCACTACTGTAGGCCAAGGCTGCTTAGTTACCATAGCAACATGCCCATCTCACCAACCTCAAGGCCGCAACAAGCAGCAAGTGAGCGGATGATACCTCTTTGGAAGGGCTCATCAGAACTCAATTTTACTCGATTGGCAACGTTTCCAACGAGTCCAAAAAATTGCCACCACCCTCGCTGGCCACTGCAAAGTCACTGCTCATTACAGACGAGACAAAATAACATCATCAGCAGATGACAGATGTCTCTGCATGAAGAAGTTTAAGACATTTTAAGAGGCAATCACAAGTACAAATGTAAACATTCATTGGCCTTCATTGCCTGTGAAATTTAAAAAAACCCTCACAGTACATTTAAACATGGTTTGGACATCCCACACACAGTACAGCCACACGAACGCGCACACGTGACATCCTCCTCATACCATGACATCCTCCTCATACAGTTGCTGTGCCTGCTGGGTTGGCCGTCTCCCTCTCGGCACTTTTTGTGCGATCATTTATTTTCAAGGTTTATCAGCTGATGTTGAGTCTGCCTGTTTGCAACGCTCCCCTGTACAGGTCATGTCAATAACCACAGCAGCAGCAGCAGCAGCAGCAGCAGCAGCAGCAGCAGGGAGAAAGGTCATTTTCGTTTTTTTTCTTTCTGTTTTTTGGGTCGGGGGTGTCGGGCAATAGAGCAGGGAAACGAAAAAGAACGAGAGAGAGAGAGAGAGAGAGAGGTAGAGAGAGAGAGATGTGAGAGAGACAGAGAGAGAGAGTGTGAGAGAAGAGGAGAGAGAGAGGGAGAGAGAGAGTGAGAGAGAGAGAGTGAGAGAGGAGGAGAGAAGAGGAGAGGGGGAAAGAAGAGAGGGAGAGGGAGAGAAGAGAGGGAGAGAAGAGGAGAGAGAGACAAGAGGAGAGAGAGAGTGAGAGAGAGAGTGAGAGAGGAGGAGGAGGAGGAGGAGAGAGAGAGGTAGAGAGAGTGAGAGTGAGAGAGAGGAGGAGAGAGAGAGAGAGAGTGAGAGAGGAGGAGGAGGAGAGAGAGGGAGAGAGAGGAGGAGGAAGAGAGAGAGAGAGGTAGAGAGAGAGAGAGAGAGAGAGAGAGAGAGAGAGAGAGAGATGTGAGAGAGACAGAGAGAGAGAGAGAGAGAGTGAGAGAAGAGGAGAGAGAG
>NC_085862.1:1074117-1089117 GCF_034702125.1 Engraulis encrasicolus | reverse complement strand
TTCACCACGTTGTAATGTAGCCGCAATTAAAGATAAATTGGAAGTTAGGCTACAAACAGAGCTGTACACACAAAATGCAATGTGAAAATGTGTCTTTGGGGTCGGCGTACCGTTTGGCAAAACATGATCCATGACAGCAATACTCAGTATCAACATTGCATTTGTATGAGCTCAGAATGCTCCAATTTTCATGTTGTACATCTGCGTAAAATAGTGTTTGGTTAGTGTCTGCCACACCAAGTTAATCCTCTACGGACATTTGTAAATAACTTTGAATGTTTGGGCATCAAATGACATGCAAAACCTTTCCGTTTGACAGACAAACCATGGACGCTGAAGAAAGGCTCCTCGACGCCAAGCTGTCATCCGGAAGATTGAAGATGAAGATTGCCGTGTCGAGCAGTCATCATGACCATTTTTTTGCTGATCTCCCCAGTTTTTGAAAAGATTCAGAATACAAAGCTTCTCTTTCTTAGATCACTCTTAGAAGTAGACGGTATGGTAAACAAACCAAAGTTAACACCTTTCAGTTAGTAAAACATAGCTGGCCTACAGTAGGCTATGACAAAACATCTGGGTGTTTTGTGTGCTTGACATCAAGATTAAAATGAAATATTCACCCTTATGTTCTGCTTTTTAAACTTGCAAATCATGGAGTGGACATTCTTCCCCAAGCTTGTAAGAAATGCATTACTTCAATCACAGTGTCTCCAAACTTTTTTTTTTGTCTCATGTACCCCCTAAGCATTTTTGTCATACCATGAGTACCCCCTCCCTCATGCTCTAGTCTACTGTATATCTTCCTCTATCCCAATATGATTATGCTCCATACATTTCTTTTTATTGATACCTGCCAATGCATGTACCACCTGCATTGTGTTCACGTACCCCTAGTGGTACATGTACCCCTGGTTGGGAAACACCGATCTAAACAGTTGTAACAATAGTGTGTTAACCAATATTACAAATTAAACAAAATGTGTGGGCTGCTGTATATAAGCATTTATTAACTGTGTTTCATAATTGCAATGGTTTTTGAAGCTGGTTCTGCATATCGGATCCTCTGTGGTGGCAGGATGCAGGCAGCAGCGTACTGTGCACATCTTCAGCTGTAACGATAAATACAAATCTATTTTTAAAAAAATAATTAATGTAACATGAACATAATTGAAGCATATCACTGGTGTATATATAGAGTAACTATAACATTTCAGTGTAGTAAAAATGTCTACATTTGTTTAAAAAGGAAAAACCCATGAACATCCTTCTCAAAAAAGTTTTGGGTGCAGGACTAACAAAGTCAAATGACAACTGAAAAGTAAGTCTGCTCACCAAGCTCCTGTTTTACTTATTTAAATGTGATGAGCTTGAAGTGCAGACTTCATTTTCAGTTTTCAAATGTCTTTATTGTCCCATTACATCTGCAGAAATATGGGGGTGTACACTCACTTGTGTAATACACTATAGATGTAAGCAGAGACGTTGTCCAAGTCCTTGGTCATGTGATACCTGCTGCAGTGTACTCCACGTCTTCAGACCGCTCCGCTGTAAATAAAATAATGGCATATAAAGTGTGATGAGAATACGTCACTGTTTGGTACACCAACAACTTAACATACTTATGTTGTTTACATTATTTACCTCAACATTAAGTAGAACTTATATTAGTGTCAGGTTCATGGGAAGAAAACACAATAGATAAGGAGATGGGCTGCTCGTATTTCAAAGCATGCTACCTAATCAGTGAAAATCATGGGGTGGTAGTTTCATGGTGTGGGCATGCATATCTGTCAATAGAATTGGTACCCTTGTAATTATTGAAGATAGTGGCTACTGACAAACGCTGAGAGTTTACTACGCTTGATGTATACTTTTATCCAGTCCAATTACTTTTTGTCCCTTCAAATTGGGAGGCACATGTAAAAATAAGTGAAAGTCGCTTTGGATGAAAGCATTGGCTGAGTGTAGTGTAATGTTACATACCGGGTACTATATAGTATCATAGATGGCAGCAGGCTGGTCGGGTCCTCAGTTGTACACTGGCAACAGTGGCTGGTCCTTGTCCGTGTCTCTATGGGGCCTCTTCTCAGGTCGGAGTGACAATCCTTGATGATGCTGACTATGGTGAGACCTGCTGGCGTGTAGTACATTTTCAGACATCTGTAAAGAAAATGATGACAAACGAAGGGTGATGAGAACAACATATATTTCATTACTATTTTATTACTAATATATAAACACAAGCAGATGGTGTTAGCTTTACATTGGAAGGTCTCTGGTCTTAACTCAGGAGCATACTTTATATTATATTAGGGATTTGAAACTTTACTTACCTGACAGTGAGTCCTGGCTCTGTTTTCCAGGTGAAGTGTGGTTTGTTGTTTGCCTACAGAATGAAACCATGTCACATGAGGATGGGGAAAGGATGTTTACTACACAATGCACTCGTCAGTAGGCCTACAATCGCGAACATTACCCAGACAGCACACTTATGTCTTGCCAACGTCGGCAAGATGTATTTTTTCCGATGTAAAATACATCGGCAAGACGTCTATAGAAGAGCGTTTGCTCATCGGCAAGATGTTGGGCAGACGTGCGGCAAAAGAGCGGCGTCTGATGGAATGCCTACGTTTTACCGATGCATTGGCTATCCCGACGTCTGCCCAGCATCTGGCCGATGAGCTGCCGCATTTTACATTTGATACCACAAACTAGGCTTACTTGTTGTGCTGTGTGGATTTTTTTTGAGCAGGGATCTCACTTACCAATCAGCATGTTTTCCTCTTGTTACCAGCATCAGTCTGAACCTGGATGGACACCTGTGCACTTAACCATATGTGAACTCTGAGGGCAAGTGTAGAAGCCTGGCAAATAAAGACAGGAATAAGTTGGTCTCAGTATCACTGCGCAACTACATTCAGAATGTAATATGTTGGTTTAGTTGATTTCTGTCCATCACAATTAAATATTATGGTTTACATTTAGACATATAACTTTTAGGCATTAACAATGTCATATTTGGTAAGGACATGTACAAGTGATGTAGGCTGTACAGCAGGGGTGGGCAACTTTCATTATAAGGTGGGCCAACATTTTTAATTACCACAATCGGTGGGCCACATCACCACGCACTTGAGAGAATTTACAAAAGGATACTTCACTTTTTCTTTATTTATACCTGAATGCTTACACTATTGGTTTATAGGGGGTTAAAAACTGTCCTTTTTCTTTTTTTTAAAAAAAAGTGAGAAGTTGGGCTGCATGTGGCGCCCGAGCCTCCAGTTGCCCATCCCTGCTGTACAGTATCCTAACAGAAAGGCTCTCATAGTATTTCAAATAATGGTCTATATAAAAACTGGTTATAATAGGTACAGTGCAGCATAAACAGGGTTGAGGGGGTGGTTTCTTTTATTTCGTTATACCTACCGAGTAGTTTAGCCAATGTCTGTGTGACACGTTCACGCTGCCACCTACACAGCATCCTCCTCACAACCGCAGGGGCAAAACACCTGAAACATAATAATGTAATCCTTTTTCAGTTCAAGATATAGACTAGAAAATGAGTGACAGCATCACAATCAGTTTGTATGCAAGTGTAGTGGACCCCCCATTTTTGTCTTTTTGTTATTCCCTTATTCTCATTCCCTGTCTTTTTGTTGTCCTGTCAGAAGTTGTCTTTTAGTTTAATTATGCTGTTGCACGTTTTCGCCAATAGATGGCATCATAGGACCAGCAATGAGTGCAGAGGCCCTCTCTGGTGCAGTAGCCAGTGACTTCGGTCACATAAAAAGAACGAAACGTGGAAGTGACAGGCTTTGTTATGATACAGAAGGCAGCGGTGTCAGCTGTACAGTTATGCTGAGGAAAATGTAAATAAACAACGAACTCAGCGAAACTCTACACACTTGAGGACCTTATTCATTAAGTTTGCAAAGCATTCACGCAATAATGCCACCAGGTCACATTTAAGATTTAACATAGGCCTACTGATAACGAACGTAGGCCTACCAATGACCATCATTTCATCACCAACTAGCAACTTGGAAATTTGGCAATACAGAGAAGAACAATATTTAACAGTTCACGGAGGAACACAGCTAGACTACGTTGCGTTTCCGATGTGGCCATGTGGTCACTGGTAGTGAAATGTTTACAGCATCTTGATGTAAGGACTTGGCTACGGAAGGAGGGAATCCTTACACCTGATGCACGCCAAACAGACACATTTTGCTTTCAAAAGCAATGGCATTCAAATTATAATTAAGTTACTTGACAAGCCGACAGATCATCAAACACTGAAAGATCAGCATGCTGCCTTGGGCTAATAACAAGCTAGCATTGTCGTACGTGTTTGTTTAACAAAGCTCAGTCATTTTGGTCAATCAGCCAGGTATATACATGTTTTTATTTTACTTACCAAAACTGCAGAGGTCCTTACAGAATACGGAGAAGTACATCCAAAAGTACAACAACGCATATTTGTGGGGAAAGTGTACCAAAATTAAATAACCCATGGCAGTGCTGAAGCTGTTGAAAGTAATGCAGCAGGGAGGGGGCTTCCCCTGGAGACGGCGCGAGAGTCGTCCTTCGCCTTGACGACGGCCTGCCTGTCAATCAAAACAATAATTCTAAAGAATGTCAACTGCCAATCAACCCAAATAGCCATGCTCATTGGTCATTTAAACTATTTTAATAGCTCTCTTAAATACAGGGTCAGCCCGAAAAAAATATCTGGGCTGTTTGGAAGGGAGGGGAAACTATCGTAGGAACGAAACAGAGCCGACTTGGCAAGAATTGGCAAGGAGCTATATGGCTTCAAGCCCACCATTGAGAATAATGGGAAAAGGCGCTCTACTTCCTTCTTCCGCCCAAAAATCGTCCCATGTCCCGCCCCCAGCCGTTGCTTCACAACACATCGAACATCCGCAGTCTAGTTATAATAGAAGTCTGTGGCCGTACCCATTAGTATTTGCCCTTGATTTACACAGTAGCTACTCTATCCCATAATAGGCTAAATCACAGACGGCATCCAAAAACATTCAGATCTCACATTCTGGATACGTGCTAAACTCCTTACCTGGGGCCTCATGTACGAAGCTCACTTACGGACAAAAAAGCTACTTACGTAGTTTTCCACGGTCACGGTCAGATGTACTAAAACAGACTAGGCGTGGAAAACTGCGGATCTCCACGCGAATTTCAGGGCTGCTGTGGAAGTTTCCATAAGCATGGAAGTTGCCGTAAGTGGTGCATTGTGTCTTTTTGGCGGCACACAGAGGCATGCAGCGCAAGTAGTGTTGGACGCGGTCGGAAATATTGCAGAGATGCAGCCAGTTAAACGTGGATTTTAATTTTGAGGCGCGAACCTATTGTTGAGGCAGCTGGTTAAAATGAAGTGGACTCATGAAACTATCCTGGAATTAGGCTACAACGAAATTGGATGCCCATCAGCAGTAGGCTATTATTTCAAGTAGGCTATTTGCCAGCGATTAAACATTGAATATTTTCTGGATCTGCGATCTGTCTTCTCGCATTTGTTGGGAACGTCCTCACCGCAGTGCTTGTCTTTCTCTTTTAATAAGGCTACTGTAAAATTAGTCCATCAATTAACAGGTGATTTTATAGGCTAACTGAGTAGGCCTATTGGCTGCAAGTTATTCATACATGTGGCGTAGCCTATTTGTACATGTGTCATCTTTCATATTTATACCCGACATAGCCTAAACAGAGATACTGTTGCTAAGGGGAGATAGAACACTCGGCGGCCATCTTGGCTACGCGTCGGGGCTTCTAATTCAGATTAGTAAGACTTTCGTGAATGGGGAGTTAATGGGGAGATCAAAAGTGGGACAACTTATCGATACAGAACTCACGGGGTTGGAATCGCAATGAAAAACGAATTAAAACAGCTGTCTTAGAATGACCGTATGTATGACTGTAACACCGTAAAACACGTTTTTTCTCAAGCTTAATTTTGAACTGCGCATGTGCAAGACTTCACGACATGACGTTCTGCTTTCCAGTCTGTTGGTTGTCTCCTAGATACCATCTCTGCCGGGTCTCTCCACTCCAGACCCATCCACATCTCCTCCATCGGCTGTCGGATGACAGACATCGCTTCCCAGACAGCACACTTACGTCTTGCCAACGTCGCAAGATGTAAAATACATCGGCAAGACGTCTATAGAAGAACGTTTGCTCATCGGCAAGATGTTGGGCAGACGTGTGCGGCGTCCGATGGAGCGCCTATGTTTTACCGATGCATTGGCTATCTCGACGTCTCCCAGCATCTGGCCGATGAGCTGCCGCTATTTCAAAGACATCTTGCCGCTGAATTTATTTACATGCATCTCGCCGACGTTTAGCCGCTTTATATCCAGCCAACATTTACCCGATTTAATTACGACCTACTGGACGTACCCCATCTGCGCGAGGAAAGCATCCTGACGTCTCGAGGAACAGCTGATTTTAGGTTGCAGTTATGAACCTAGCATACTAGAAAAATCAGCTCTTTCCATAAACAAAAAAGACGTCTGAATGTTCTCACCGCTGCAGTGGAATTCCGCCTTTTTTTTAGGTCTTCCTGATCAGTGCTTAACCCATATGCCTCACCAATGAAAACACAAGAAACCATAGAAGTTTTTCCATTTATTTTTTTCCACAATTAAGCAAAATGTCCATCGTTGAATCATTCCTGCAGGAGAAAAACAAATCTGTGAATCTGTAACCCTTTACATAACATACCCTACAGTTTAGGCTATGACTTTGACATGTCAAAAGTTTACAACTACAGTATTTATTTAAACAGTTTTGTAAGCAGGATTTCACCATCTACTGTATGTAGACTAAGTCCTGCCTGTGGATGAAAAGTCTATCATCTATATTGACCCATTTAATTTAAAAGTGTACTCGCTGTGGTATTTTTTATACAGTCATGGATAAGTGGGGCAGTCATTGGTAAGCGGTTAGGGTGTCCTGTAGCCCAGGGCTGAACAACCCAAAGGTTGCTGTTTCATCTCCCAGCCCGCCAGGTTGGTGGAGGGAGTAATTAACCAGTGCTCTCTCCTCCATCCTCCATGACTGAGGTACCCCAAGTAGGGATGCACGATGTATCGGCCAGATGTATCGGTATCGGCCGATATCGGCCAATATTCAACACATCGGACATCGGTCTGATGGGTAAAACTGGGCAGATGTTTTTTTTTATATGTTACGGTTCTAAAAGAATGGACTTGACGATGACTTTCACTGTTTGTCTTCTATTTTGTCTCTATTTTTTAATCTAATTATCACAGGGAGTTAAAATGTGTTTTTGGAAATAAGACGACATTCAAAAATTAGGTTTGTTTGCATCATTGTCATCTCTTTTTTTTCTGTGTCATATTCCCAAGGAATGGTAGCATCGCATCTGCTGTGCTGTGCTGAGTCAAAGTCATTCATAAGCCTACTGGTTGTGTTTTCCCTGCCCATTCACTACTTTGATGGCCTGCAATTTATGCAGATGTGTTCTACAACTTTTCGATGAAACTTACATTTTACATTTGACACCACAAACTAGGCTTACTTGTTGTGCTGTGTGGATTTTGTTGAGCAGGGATCTCACTTACCAATCAGCATGTTTTCCTCTTGTTACCAGCATCAGTCTGAACCTGGCTGGACACCTGGGCACTTAACCATATGTGAACTCTGAGGGCAAGTGTAGAAGCCTGGCAAATAAAGACAGGAATAAGTCGGTCTCAGTATCACTGCGCAACTACATTCACAATGTAATATGTGGGTTTAGTTGATTTCTGCCCATCACAATTTAATATTATGGTTTACATTTAGGCATACAACTTTCACAATGCCATATTAGTTACATTTAGCTAGCTAGTGTCCTATTTGGTAAGAACATGTACAAGTGATGTAGGCTGTACAGCAGGGGTGGGCAACTTTCATTATAAGGTGGGCCAACATTTTTGCTTACCACAATCGGTGGGCCACATCACCACGCACTTGAGAGAATTTACAAAAGGATACTTCACTTTTTCTTTATTTATACCTGAATGCTTACATGTGGCGCCTGAGCCTCCAGTTGCCCATCCCTGCTGTACAGTATCCTAACAGAAAGGCTCTCATAGTATTTCAAATAATGGTCTATATAAAAACTGGTTATAATAGGTACAGTGCAGCATAAACAGGGTTGAGGGGGTGGTTTCTTTTATTTCGTTGTACCTACTGAGCAGTTTAGCCAATGTCTGTGTGACACGTTCATGCTGCCACTTCCACAGCATCCTCTTCACAACCGCGGGGGCAAAACACCTAAAAACATAATAAGGTTTTTTCAGTCCAAGATATAGACTAGAAAATGAGTGACAGCATCACAATCAGTTTGTATGCAAGTGTAGTGGACCCCCCATTTTTGTCTTTTTGTTATTCCCTTATTATTCCCTTATTCTCATTCCCTGTCTTTTTGTTGTCCTGTCAGAAGTTGTCTTAGTTTAATTATGCTGTTGCACGTTTTCGCCAATAGATGGCATCATAGGACCAGCAATGAGTGCAGAGACTCTCTCTGGTGCAGTAGCCACTTCGGCCACATAAGAGGAACGAAATGTGGAAGTGGCAGGCTTTGTTATGATACAGAAGGCAGCGGTGTCAGCTGTACAGTTATGCTGAGGAAAATGTAAATAAACAACGAACTCAGCGAAACTCTACACACTTGAGGACCTTATTCATTAAGTGTGCAACATAAGCATTCACGCAATAATGCCACAGGTCACATTTCAGTTTATAAGCAAGATTACGATATGCACTGTGCTCGAAACAAGCACAGGACAAAACTGTGAGTAGCTCTATGTAAACAATAGCAGGCACGATAGTTGAAATATGCTACAGTGCGGTTCGTGTGGAGGATGGACATGTCAAAGACTGAGGCGACCTGACACACGAAAACACTTTGCCGTGTAACATTAGCCAATCTTTATTTTCAGATGTGACTTCCGATTATTATTTAAAACACGACTACCTGTCAGTCACCTTAATGAAATTGTTAGCCAATGAATGGTTGGTGCAATTTCGATCCCACATCTTCAAGAATAATGAATGCAGGCAGCCAACTAAAATAGTCAGTAGGCACAGTTTGTAACTCATCGGATTTGTTAAATCTCACTTCAGGAGAAGTGGGTGGACTGCGTACCCCTGCGTACCATGCCCACTACACCCCTGACAACAAGCTAGTTCTAGCCAGAAGTTCTAGCCAAAGCAAGATGCTCAAGCAACGTCAGATTACACAGACTGACAATATAGCTGCCAAGACATTGAACGATTAAAGCAGCCTAGAATCAAACGCTTTTGTAAAGTTGAGCTCATGTTGGAAAACTTTGTCAGGTGAGGTGAAGTAGTTTTAGCATACAGTAGTAGACCTACCTACGGATGTCATGGAGTCTGAAACACCACATTATTAACACACACGACAAAAAAACAAATGTGGAAGCGGAGGATAAAGTAATATACGTGCCAACATTGACATATATTTCCTTCAAATCACGTACCTTTAGTCTGTATGAGGATTCCCAAGACAGTTGTACATCTGGCGGGTAGTACTTCTATACACATCTATGGGTAGATCCCATTACCTGGTTACGGTACGGTCGGAAAACGGGCCACACACATGGCAACAGCTGATGAGGAACGAGCCGTCGTAAAAGCTCATTTTTGTGCTTGCGTCGATGCGATGAGATGATTGGATCAACGATGGCACAGCTCAGCAACCGATTGGCTCTTGTTGCGGGTAGGCGGGTGATAAGCAGGCATTCGACGTTTTGGCGTTACGATTTCACACCGTTTATTCCTATGGAGACATTCGTCAGTGTTCTATCTCCTTGTTAGAGTACCTCTGGCCTAAATGTTTATTTCTCGGAAGCCTTGGCGACTGCCTCATCGCAATGTGTTTGATGTCATGCCTTGTAAATATCAATTGTTGGGAAACCTGCATTGTAGATCTGCAGTATAGACGGTTTCATGGAACGTTTGCTTGTTGCTTGGTGACATGATATGGCCCGAAGTAAACTTCCGGTCTGCTAATGTTTTGGTAGGCTGCAATCTGTCGGCACTGCCAATATAATTACAAACGGTTTTAATATTGGTGAAAGAAAATGCTTTTAAAAAAAATTGTTCTGCGGTAGGGTGCAACTTCACTTCTGGTACCAATCCGCTGACAAACGTGACGCGGATAATTAATGTGTAGGCCTACATGATGCCCAGTCTGCACATCTTACCGAAGCAGACCTAGGGTTGCCACATTTCGTGGTTAAAAAAAAAAAAACGGGACACATTGTCGTGCGAGCGTGAACCATTTATGATATGTGTTTATTTCAATGGGCTGATATGAATTTGTGCATTATTTTTTTTTAAAACGGGGACGTTATTTCACTTTCCTGGACAGACCATAATAACCTAGCCTACAGTATGCTAGAAACCTTAGGTGCGGCGACATTACGAGACTGTGTTTCCATTTTGTACGTTTTCGTGAAAATAGCCAACTTTGTAAGCGCTTGAAGCATTCATACTTTGCAGTATTTTCTCTTTCGAGCGCGCACCAGGATGTTACTGTCGTGCATTCGTGCCTGTGTGAGGCTGCCTTTTGATTCAATCTGAAAGGACCACCTGTATCATTGGCAGCAACAGATAAACTGACAGACAGGCGAAACCTCACCACCAAATACCAGAGTAGGCTATTTTACCTAAAATCAGTTAACCATGTGGTCACAGACATTCAATATTTGCTTAAAAACACCCTGTACACGAGTGACGAGCTAATGACAACATGTGAGTTCAAGCCAGCAACTTGACTCAAAGCATACACAGCACAACAAAAAACAAAACCCTGTTCGACCGTGCAGACGTCCCTGACTACTGTATTAAACTTGCCTTACCTTAAAACTTTTCTTGACCCCGGCACATCTCGTAATTTTGTCGATGTAATCCACATATTGACGTAGCAGCCAAGCCAGTGCTAATCAGTCAGTCATAACCTGTGTTAACATTGCTATTAACCTCGACATCAAAGACGTCTGCTGAATTGTCCAAAATAAATACAATCCGGCCGTTTATCCTTTTCTTCAGCAGATGACAGTTTGGGTATTTCGTCGTCCTTGTCCCAAGAAGTTTAGTAGTAACAGCTGCTTTTCAGAACTTGAAGGAATCGTTGCGACTACATTTAAAAACGTACCTGTAACAGTGAGGGCAGATGCAAGCCCAACTAAGTTCCTAATTCCTACAACAAACACAAACTGTAGCTCTACATAATTATGTGCTGCCGTGTTTTTTAGGCACACCATCACCCGACCCATGTTGCCAAAGTGCCATCACTGCTTTCCTTTACATTGAGGCTATGTGAGGCTAAATTAATATGATTAATACGATCGTGAAGTTTTTACATCTACCCCAAAAATGGATGCGTAGTGCCCCCTATGGGTGATTGCTGTCATAAAAATGGAAAACAACATTTATTTTTCATTTTCTGTGCCACTCTCAAATGAAATACCGCGCTTGTGTAGCTGTGTTGATCCGATGCAGTGTATTGTTTGCGGAAGTGTACCGGAAATTAAGTTAGGGCCATAGAATGTTCATGCCTTGTTTTTGTTTTGACTGTAAACGTTCCATGAAACCGTCTATAACATGACAGTTTTTTCTGCAGTCCTCACATTAAAGGGATACTGTCCCATTTTTGGAAATAAGCTTATTTTACACCTTCCCTTGAGTTAAATGGTAGGGCTTTACCATTCTCCTGTACTTTCAATCATTCTCTGAGTACGGCAGTGCAAATTTTACCTCCAAGCTAGCAGTTAACATGGACTCCTATGAGACCAGTTAGCCGCCAGCTGGTCTCATAGGACTCAATGTTAACTGCTAGCATAGATGTAAAATTTGCACTGCCATACTCAGAGAACGGTTGAAAGTACAGGAGAAAGCTATAGCCCTACTATTTAACTCAAGGGAAGGTGTAAAATAAGCTTATTTCCAAAAATGGGACAGTATCCCTTTAAGTAGGCTATTACCAATGCCTGATTTTATACACGCTAAAGTAATTTTGTTTGGCTATTGCGCGCAGTCTTTTTCCTTTTAAATTGGCAACCTCCGAAACTGCGCCTTCACCATGCATCATGAAATGTATTTCCCGCGTTCCACTTCCCGCGTTCCCTTTCCAATTCTTTCAACCAATGAATGCACATGAATGGGTCTGTTCATACTAATTAGAATATTCATATAGAATATTTAAGGGAGGAGACGAGGCGGAGACTTGGGCCCGCGTGTGCTCATGCATGTGCGCAAGATTTCACGGCAAAACCTGGTTACGCACTGTTACCGCCAGGTTTAGTTTGTTTTTTGTATGTTTTTTCCCCCTGTTAATTCCGTCTTGTTGGGGACCCTTAATTCCATGATTGTCCTCCACAGAATAGCAGCGCTCATCAGTGGCGGCACCTGGGGAGTGGGGCGGAGCGCTGCTGATAAAACAGAAGGCTGCCCACAGATCGCTCTCCTTCTCCGAGCATCCGGCCTGTTGCCTACTTCCCGGTCGTGACTGCAGCTGTACTTTTGCATTTTTGGAAGCCATTGACTTTTTGGTCGCGTTTTGTGCTTTTTCTACTTACAACAGGGGCGCGGCCCCTTATTTTTGTTCGTTCATACCCTAGACATTTTGCATAGGAGCTCGGCTCCTTTTTGTTCACCCCCTCTCTTTTGTTTAATAAATATCTCTTATTTCATACCATTTCCGAGTTTTCGGTTTTCGTTCCTTGAACCGGTTCGAAGCCCTGCCTACTTGTACTGTCATTATTTGTTTGAAGTGTATCTGTACTTGATGTGCGTGTGCCTTATATGTATATACTGTACTATATATTGCCTTTATTTCTGCCAGTGGGTTTTATTTATTTTATTTTATATTATTTTCTTTATTTGATGTGTTTCAGGAGAAGGAGAAGAAGTACATGTTGCCTCTGGACAACCTGAGGGTTCGAGACGTGGAGAAGAGCTTCATGTCCTCTAAACACACCTTCGCACTCTACAGCACCGAGCAGAGGTACACACACACACACACACACACACACACACACACACACACACACACACACACACACACACACACACACACACTACAGCACCTGAGGGTTCGAGACGTGGAGAAGAGCTTCATGTCCTCTAGACACACCTTCGCACTCTACAGCACCGAGCAGAGGTACACACACACACACACACACACACACACACACACACACACACACACACACACACACACACACTACAGCACCTGAGGGTTCGAGACGTAGAGAAGAGCTTCATGTCCTCTAGACACACCTTCGCACTCTACAGCACCGAGCAGAGGTACACACACACACACACACACACACACACACACACACACACACACACACACACACACACACACACACACACACACACACACACACTACAGCACCTGAGGGTTCGAGACGTGGAGAAGAGCTTCATGTCCTCTAGACACACCTTCGCACTCTACAGCACCGAGCAGAGGTACACACACACACACACACACACACACACACACACACACACACACACACACACACACACACACACACACACACACACACACACTACAGCACCTGAGGGTTCGAGACGTGGAGAAGAGCTTCATGTCCTCTAGACACACCTTCGCACTCTACAGCACCGAGCAGAGGTACACACACACACACACACACACACACACACACACACACACACACACACACACACACACACTACAGCACCTGAGGGTTCGAGACGTAGAGAAGAGCTTCATGTCCTCTAGACACACCTTCGCACTCTACAGCACCGAGCAGAGGTACACACACACACACACACACACACACACACACACACTACAGCACCTGAGGGTTCGAGACGTAGAGAAGAGCTTCATGTCCTCTAAACACACCTTCGCACTCTACAGCACCGAGCAGAGGTACACACACACACACACACACACACTACAGCACCTGAGGGTTCGAGACGTAGAGAAGAGCTTCATGTCCTCTAGACACACCTTCGCACTCTACAGCACCGAGCAGAGGTACACACACACACACACACACACACACACACACACACACACACACACACACACACACACACACACACACACACACACACTACAGCACCTGAGGGTTCGAGACGTAGAGAAGAGCTTCATGTCCTCTAGACACACCTTCGCACTCTACAGCACCGAGCAGAGGTACACACACACACACACACACACACAAACACACACACACACACACACACACACACACACACACACACACACACACACACACTACAGCACCGAGCAGAGGTACACACACACACACACACACACACACACACACACACACACACACACACACACACACACACACACTACAGCACCGAGCAGAGGTACACACACACAAACACACACACACACACACACACACACACACACACACACACACTACAGCACCGAGCAGAGGTTAGACACACGACACATACACACACACACACTCACACACACACACACACACACTACAGCACCTGAGGGTTCGAGACGTGGAGAAGAGCTTCATGTCCTCTAGACACACCTTCGCACTCTACAGCACCGAGCAGAGGTACACACACACACACACACACACACACACACACACACACACACACACACACACACACACACACACACACACACACACACACACACACCTTCGCCCTCTACAGCACCGAGCAGAGGTCAGACACACACACACACACACACGCGCGCACTACAGCACCGAGCAGAGGTTAGACACACACACACACACACACACACACACACACACACACACACACACACACACTACAGCACGGAGCAGAGGTACACACACACAAACACACACACACACACACACACACACACACACACACTCACACACACACACACACACACACACACACACACGCTCTACCGCACCGAGCAGAGGTTAGACATACACACACACACACACACACACACAC
>NC_085862.1:1056617-1059117 GCF_034702125.1 Engraulis encrasicolus | reverse complement strand
AGTAGAGTAGAGTAGAGTAGAGTCAGGGGGATAAAGGGGCCAGCTGGTGGAGAGAAGGGGCCCATGTGGGGAGAGGGGAGCCCACCTGGAAGACTCCCATTGTCACTTTGACACAGCACTCCACTGCACACAGTGCTCACTGCACATAATGAAATTGCATTTATGCCTAAACCGTGCAATTTGGGTCCTCATAACTTAACGCAACGCAGCACAGCACAGCGCAACACAGCACAGCACAGCACAGCACAGCACAGCACAGGACAGGACAGGACAGGACAGCACAGCACAGCACAGCACAGGACAGGACAGGACAGCACAGCACAGCACAGCACAGCACAGCACAGCACAGCACAGCACAGGACAGGACAGGACAGGACAGCACAGCACAACACAGTCTAGCACAGGGATTCTTAACCTTTTTGACGTTGAGGCCCATTTTTTTCTGTGCAGAGTGGCCCGGGGCCCATCTAATATTGCCCATGCCCACTCACATTACTGTAGGCCTATATGGTATAACATAAATTAAAAATAATAACAGAGAGAGTAGAGAGAGAGAGGTTCCATTGGCCCATTGTTTCCGGGTTCTATTATTGGGGGGGAAATCCCCCTTTAGGCAGACCTAGGCAGACCTGAGGACTGTTCTATTCAATGCTAGGAGCATTATGACACGCCCCTTTAGGCAGACCGGAACCTGGTCACGTTAGGTGCCCATAGAAACCTATTATGTTGGCATATCTCTATACTTAAAGAATCTCTGATAATAATATAATAATTATATAGGGCCTATATATATATACACTATATGCATATATATATATATATATATATATATATATATATATCCATTTTGTAGGCTAATGGAAAACCTGTATTAAATGAGCTCACATATTCAATGATAAATAATCCTCTCACAGTGCATCAGGTCAAAGCCATTCATATATTTCACATTTGGAGCAGCTCTGTTTGCGATTTGTGATGAATCTGCTGAGGGTTGATTCAAGACGCTTTTACTTTAGTTATTTATTACTTTAAGTATTTATATTTATATTATGCTTTAGTTTTACTTTAGATGCGACGCGAGAACAGAAACTTCTGGCAGCCTGTTGCGCGGAAAGATTTGTTGCGCAATATCACGCCAATTTCATTAAATAAATGTATTTGGGGGACACAAGGATAACGGTTTTGCTTTGTCAGTAAACAGAATCCGTTTGAGTAACGTTTCAATCGCTTATGTTATTTTGTAACTAAACGTGAGGAGAGAAGGCGTCTGCAAATTACACTTTGCGCCGGTTGTTAATTTCTCATTCTCCATGTACTGCGTGTATTGCCGTTTTTGACGTCTTTCACTAGCCTACTAAACCAGCGGTGCGCACCGTGCGTGGTCATTTAAGCAGAACTGCTCTAGCGTAAAAAGGCGCACGATGTCTTCAGCATCTTTAATTAATATTAATTATATATGCAGTTGCACGGCCCATCGCGGCCCTGCGGTGGGAGAATGAAACTTTTCCGCGGCCCTTAAGTTTCTGAGCACGGCCCAGCTAGACTCTAGCACAGCACAGCACAGCACAGTCTAGCAGCACAACCCAACATAGTCCACTCCACTCCAATACAATAAAATCAACTCCAACAGAATGCGGCCCTGAAAAAAAATTAAAAAAGAAAACTCATGACCAAAAAAAAAAGGACAGAAAGTGTAGCCAACATGCAGTCAGAAAAAAGAGGGCGGGAGAGGAGGAATGAAACAAAAGGGGGAGAGAGAGAGAGAGAGAGAGAGAGAGAGAGAGAGAGAGAGAGAGAGAGAGAGAGAGAGAGAGAGAGAGAGAGAGAGAGAGAGAGAGAGACAGAAACAACAGAGCAATTAGAGTGAATGTGTACCAGATGGAGTTCTGCTGGAGTGGAGACAGGACGCCGAGAGGAGAGAGGAGAGGGGAGAGAGGAGAGGAGAGGAGAAGAGAAGAGGAGAGGAGAGGAGAAGAGGGGAGAGAGGAGAGGAGAGGGGATGGGAGGGGAGAGAGGAGGAGAGGAGAAGATGAGAGGAGAAGAGGAGAGGAGAGGAGAAGAGAGGAGAGGAGCAGGGAGGGGTGGAGAGAGGAGAGGAGAGGGGAAGAGAAGGAGAGGAGAGGGGAGGAGAAGGAGAGGAGAGGAGAGAAGGGAGAAAGTAGAGGAGAAAGAGGAGGAGGTGAAGAAATAGAAGTAGGAGGAGAGAAAAAGAAGAGGAGGAAGAGAGAAGAAGATGAAGGGGGAGAGGGAGAGAGAGAAGGGGGAGAGGGAGAAGGGGGTAGAGGGAGAGAGACTGAAAGATAAAGACAGATAGCAGAGAAAGACAGAATGCCAGACTTACAGACAGAGAAAGAGAGAAAGGAGAGGAGGAGGGAAGAGACGCACTAGAGGTGAGGGAGAGGAAAATGGACAGAAGGAGGGGAGAGAGGGAATAAAAACTGAAAAAAAGAGAGAAAGAGTCAGCGAGGGAGGAGTGAAGGGTGGATGGATGGATGGAGTA
>NC_085862.1:1039117-1051617 GCF_034702125.1 Engraulis encrasicolus | reverse complement strand
GTGCGTGTGCGCGTGCGCGTGTGCGCGTGCGCGTGCGTGTGTGTGTGTGTGTGTGCGTGTGTGTGTGTGTGTGTGCGTGTGTGTGTGTGCGTATACACTCAGACTGTCCTACTCCTACCCTGTTTGGGCGTGTGTGTGTTTGTGTGTGTGTGCGTGGGTTTGTGTATGTGTGTGTGTGTGTTTGTGTGTGTGTGTGCGTGTGTGTGTGTGTGTGTGTGCGTGTGTGTGTGTCTGTGTGTGTGCGTGTGTGCATGTGTGTGTGCGTGTGTGTGTGTGTGCATGTGTGCGTGCGTGTGTGTGTGTGTGTGTGTGTGTGTGTGTGTGTGTGTGCGCGTGTGCGTGCGTATACACTCAGACTGTCCTGTTCTCTCCTGACTGATCCATCCCTGTGGCCAGGACTGGGAGTGGTGGACACACACACACACACACACGCACACGCACACGCACACGCACACACGCACACACACACACACACACAGTAGCGTTTCTCCTGCTGCTGAGGTTTAGTTGGTTAATAGTGTGTTTGGCGTTTGGTTGAGTTGGTTAATAGTGTGTTTGGCGTTTGGTTGAGTTGGTTAATAGTGTGTTTGGCGTTTCTCTGTGATCTCTGCAAACACGACTGTCAGCCTCTGGCCTCCAGTCTAGCCTGCCTGCTGCGCTCTGTGACTGGACTGGCCATCTGGCATAGCGGGCATTTCCTGGTGGGCCCCTATTGGCCATCTGGCATAGCGGGCATTTCCCCGGTGGGCCCCTATTGGCCATCTGGCATAGCGGGCATTTCCTGGTGGGCCCCTATTGGCCATCTGGCATAGCGGGCATTTCCCTCCTGGGCCCCTATTGGCCATCTGGCATAGCGGGCATTTCCCTCCTGGGCCCCTATTGGCCATCTGGCATAGCGGGCATTTCCCTCCTGGGCCCCTATTGGCCATCTGGCATAGCGGGCATTTCCCGGTGGGCCCCTATTGGCCATCTGGCATAGCGGGCATTTCCTGGTGGGCCTACACCTTCGTGGGGCCCTATTGGCCATCTGGCATAGCGGGCATTTCCCTCCTGGGCCCCTATTGGCCATCTGGCATAGCGGGCATTTCCTGGTGGGCCCCTGTAGGAGCCATTCCCTCAGTTTAATGTATTTTTGCAATTTCTTAATGCTTGTATTTTTTGTACCTGTGAGACTGTGCCCCCTACAGGCGAAAGATGCTATAAATTGGGGAGGCTACCTGGAGGAGGTGTGGCTGACTGGGAGCGCAGAGTCTTTGACCTTGGCGTGGCAACATGTTTGATGTGACTCACCTGCGCTATTTAAATACTCATTGATATACCCAGTCTGTCTTTTATTTTATTTTCAATGGCTAAAGGAGCCTCATTTCATTTGTAATTTTGAAACCGTTTACAAAGTAAAAAGAAACATCATTCAACTTCAAAAAACTTGTCTGTCTTGGATGTCTGGATTTCTGGATTTTGGGTCACACATTCACAAGCGTCAAAGAGGTTGTCAGTCACCACCAAAAGGGACAAAACCAATGGACTTTTAATAACAGGATAATTTGTCAATTCATTAGTCAAAGACTCTTCTCTGGATATTGGAACTTGGAACTTTACGCGGAGTATTGGACTCTGGAGCGCGGAGAAGAACAAAGGAACGCCAACAACACGTGTAACTGGAAACGCCGGTAGGCCACATCTAATTTAAATTGTTTGAACTGGAACTCGTGCATGGAAAAGAAAAGGACTGAATTAATTCGTTGGATGAAATACTTTTTGATTTTTTTTTTTGACTATTTTTGGAACAAAGTGAATGAACTTTTAAGTTTGAGAAATTAAGTTTGAAGAACCAAATCGAGAAAAGCGCATACTTTTACGCGCGCCTTTAGTTTCATGACTTCTCACTTACAATGATTTTTTGAAAGAAACTACAGCCTTTTTTGAACATTTTTGAGACATAACTGAACAAAGAGACATTTAAGTTGAAAGTTAAGAGAGACATTTAAGTTGCAAACATGGCTGACTCCGACGCTGAAGCAGCTTCGCAAACTGATGTGGATGAACTCGCAGAGCTAGAGAAAACCTCTCAAACAGAGGGTACTTTACGCACGAAAAGGAAAATTAAATTGCAACAGCTTACACGTCGCATGAACATTATTAAGAAATTAATTCATGATGAATCAAGTGTTGAAAAAGTTAAAATTGCCATGCAAAGGTACAGGGAAATGTTAGAGGAATTTGATATTATTCAAGGAGAATATCAGACTTTGCTTGACAATGAAGAAGAACGTGAAACTGATCACGAGACGTGGTACATGCCAAAAAGAAAGAACCAACAGGAATTTGTTAATTCTGTGGATAAGTGGCTTGCTGAACATGAAATTGATGACATACGCCCGGCGGACAGCGCGTCTAAAGCCCATGGAGGATCAAAGGTTTCACGTACTTCCTCAGCTTTGAAGCGCGCTACAGCTGAAAAGGCTGCGCTTGAGGTTAAAATGTCCGCGCTTAGAGAACAGCATTCCATTGAGCTAGAAGAGGAAGAATTAAAGAAAAGGCTTGAAAAATTGAGACAACAAAAGGAAATGTTAAACTTATCAAGTCAATTGGATGCAGCTAATGCAAAAGTCGCCGTGTTATCAGACACTAAAAGTGACGCTGTAGGAAATTCAATGAAATTAATGGAAACTGCGGTAGACGCAATGAACGAAAATATAGGAGATTCATTGAAATTACAGGAAACAAATGCAGCAGACGCAATGAACGAGTATATGGAAGACTCATTGAAACTACAGGACACAAAGGAAATCATTGCAAAGGAAATGGAAGTGCTGCAACCTGCAAAGGAAACGATGCAATTAAATGGTAGCGTTAAACCTAAAGCCTATGCTACTCACCCTGTTTCTTTACCCCCTCCTACAATAGAACAGCCTTTACCTCCACCTGTGCACTTACCTGTTGCTCATCCCAGCCATATGCCCCTGGCACCAGCAAGGAGAGCGCCTTCACAGCAACAACCTGCATATGCCCCTCCATCTTCACAGCCTGATGTGCAAAGGGGTCAACCCAGCCATATGCCATTGGCACCAGCAAGGCCAACGCTACAGCCACAACCTATGCAGACAGGTAATCAACCCCATCCACAGCCACAGCCCCGTGCTTCATCACGCCCTGCGCCACCCTCACAGCAAAGGCTAGGCCCTCAACCTGCCGCCCCAGTGGATAGTGCGCCAATAGGGCCTCCTGAAAGTGATGCTCAGCTGTACAATATATTACAAAAACAAAATGACATCACCACTTCTCTGATAAAACAGCAGGACCAGTCAAATCTACCCCGAAAGGAGATAAAAGTGTTCAATAATGATCCAATTGAGTACAGGTCATTCATTAGTTCATTTGAACATGTGATTGAAAGCAAAATTGAACATGCCAAGGATAAACTGTACTATCTTGAACAGTATACTTCAGGTCAGTCCAAGGAGCTAGTTAAAACGTGCCTCTTTTTAGATCCAGACACAGGGTTTGCAAAGGCAAAGCAACTGCTCCAGGAAAATTTTGGAAACGAATACCAAATCTCATGTGCATACATTAACAAAGCATTGTCATGGAACCCTATTAAGATTGAAGATTCCCAAAATTTGAAATCATATGCACTATATCTCAGAGGATGTTTGAATGCCATGAATGACATTGCTTACATGGATGAGTTGGATCTGTCCTCCAATCTCAAAATGCTTATCAGCAAATTGCCTTACAGATTAAGAGAAAGGTGGAGAGTGGAGGCTTGCAATCTGCAAGAATCAACGAAACGGAGAGCCACATTCAAGAATTTAGTCGAATTTATTGAAAAACAGGTGAAAATCATTACAGACCCTGTATTTGGTGATATACAAACCTCTCCTCTCAGCAGCACCCCCAGCAGGAGTACAAGGCCTACAGACTCCAGATCTGTGTCAAAATCAAAGTTCTCCAATGCTGCAACTGATGTTAAGCCTTCTTCCCCAATGCACCAGAACAGCCCCTCAGCAGACCATACTAATCCATTCTGTGTGTTCTGCTCAGGTGACCATCTACTTGGCGCCTGCGCTCGATTCAAAAAGAAATTGCATACTGAAAAAATCTCATTCTTGAAAGACAGAGGAATTTGCTTTGCATGTCTCATTTCAGGCCACATGAGCAAAGACTGCACCCAACGCCAGTCATGCACTGTTTGTGGGAAGCCGCACCACACAGCCCTGCACATAGGAAAAATGGAACAAAACAAAGGAAAACAAGATGCAGTGGACGTGTCAAGCGCGCAGAACACCAAGCCATCTCCCCTCTCCGCATGTGGTCGTATTGGGGCCGGCGACGAACAGTGTGTCATGTCCATCGTGCCTGTAAAGGTAAAGTCAAACAAAAGCAACACCATAGTCAAAACGTATGCCTTTCTTGACCCTGGCAGCACTGCCACCTTTTGTACAGACGCATTAATGCAGCAGCTTAATGTAAAAGGAAAGAAAACAAACATTTTGTTACGTACACTAGGACAGGAAAGGAGTGTGTCAACACATATGATAACTGGATTGGAAGTGAGTGGACTTGATGACAATTCATTTATAGCTCTACCAGAAACGTATACACAACAAAGAATTCCTGTGACAAAAAGAAACATCCCAAACCAAAATGATGTGAAAAAATGGCCTTACCTTAAGGAAGTGAAGATATCCACCATCGATGCAGACATAGGGTTACTCATAGGCACAAATGTTCCCAAGGCAATGGAACCCTGGCAAATTGTCAATAGCCAGGGAGAAGGTCCATATGCCGTAAAATGTGTTTTAGGCTGGTTGTTAAACGGTCCTTTGAGAGAGGAAAGCCAAACTCCCTATCACACAGTTAACAGGATTTCAGTGCAAAACCTGCATGAAATGTTAATTGCACAATACAACACAGATTTCAGTGAAAATGCCTGTGATGAAGTGAAAGAGCCTTCAGTTGAGGACAAACGCTTTCTGCAAATTGCAGATGACTCTGCCAAAATAGTGGACGGACATTACAGTCTGAAATTACCCTTCAAAAGTGACGAATCTCTGCTACCCAATAACCGCTGTGTTGCAGAACAACGACTGGAGAACCTGAAAAGGAAATTCAACAAAAACAAAGAATTCAAAGAGGAATATGTGACATTCATGACCAATGTGATTACCAAAGGATACGCAGAAATGGTGCCAGAAGGACAGCAAACAAAAACAGAAGGATCAGTGTGGTACTTGCCCCACCATGGGGTGTATCACCCAAGAAAAGGAAACTTAAGAGTTGTTTTTGATTGTGGTGCGTCTTTCTGTGGCAAAGCATTGAATGCAGAATTGCTTAAAGGGCCTGACCTAACTAACAGTCTTGTGAGTGTGCTCAACAGATTCCGACAGGAGCCAGTAGGCCTAATGGCTGACATCACCGCCATGTTCCACCAGGTGAAAGTTGCAGAAAGTGATGTTGACTTCCTCAGGTTCCTGTGGTGGCCAGAGGGGGACGTGACCCAACAACCTGTGGAGTTCAGAATGACTGTCCATCTCTTTGGGGCTACGTCATCCCCCAGCTGTGCAAGTTATGCACTTAGAAAAACAGCAACAGACAACCAAGAGCACTTCAGTCCCGAGGTAACAGACACAATTCTAAACAATTTTTATGTTGATGATCTGTTAAAATCAGAATCGACACCAGATGGCGCTATTCAGCTCATCAGAGACGTCACAGCACTCTGTCAAAGAGGAGGTTTCCACCTGTCCAAATGGGCCACAAACAGCAGAGAGGTACTGGCTTCTATACCTGTAGAGGATAGAGTGAAGGAAATGAAGGAGCTCAATCTTGAAAAGGATAAACTCCCAACTGAAAGGGCCCTTGGCCTACAATGGTGCATAGACAGTGACAACTTTACCTTCAATGTACAACCAAAGTCACAGCCACTTACAAGAAGGGGAATGTTATCAATGGTCTATTCAATCTACGACCCCCTCGGCTTCTTAACACCCTTTACATTAACAGCAAAGTTGTTGTTGCAGGAGCTGTGTAAGATGAACCTGGGCTGGGACGAAGAGGTACCGCCACACATCCGTGAGCAGTGGTCGAAGTGGTCAGCTGGCTTCCCCCTGATGTCCAACTTCAAAGTGCAGCGGTGCTTTAAGACAGCTGGATTCGGGTCAGTGACGCAAGCACAGCTACACCATTTTGCGGATGCAAGCGACCAAGGCTACGGAACAGCAACTTACCTGAGGCTCCAGAATGACCAGAACAACATCCACGTCGCTCTGGTGATGGGAAAAGGACGCGTGGCACCATTGAAGAGGATGACGATACCAAGGATGGAACTTGCTGCAGCTGTATTGGCTACAAAAGTTGACAAAATGCTCACAACTAGCTTACAGCTACAGCTGGATAGGTCTGTGTTCTGGACTGACAGTCAGTCTGTGATCAAGTACATAGCCAATGAACACTCCAGATTCAAAACCTTTGTTGCCAACAGAGTCGCAGCAATTAGAGATGCAAGTGAGGTATGTCAATGGAACTACATTGACACCAAATCCAACCCCGCTGATGATGTGACCAGGGGCCAAAGTGCAGAAAAGTTCCTAAGCAACAAAAGATGGCTTCATGGACCAGACATTCTGTGGGAGGCGGAGCAGAAATGGCCAGTTGACACCAAGCCAAACGCATCACTTGCACCAGATGACCCTGAAGTAAAAAGAACACACATAGTGAGTACAACGTTACACCACACAACAGGAGAAAACGCAACACATACACTCATTACACATTACTCTGACTGGACAAAACTAAGAGTTGCCGTTTCTTGGTTCCTAAAACTAAAAGAAACATTGAGAAAAATGGTTCAAATAAGAAAACAAGGCAAAATGATGACAAGGAACATGATGAACAAACCAGACTACAAACTTGGTGGCCAACAAGTGAATGTGCAAGATCTAAAAGCAGCTGAAATAGCCATTGCTCGCTTTGTCCAATCACAACATTACCCAGATGAACTCAAAGGCCTTTCCACAAAAAGTCCTGAAGTGAAAAGAGAAAGCACACTGTACAAACTTGACCCAACTCTAATGGATGGCATAATCAGAGTAGGCGGCCGGCTGAAAAGGATGGCAATAGGAGAAGACAGAAAATGTCCCATCATAATCCCTAAGAATTCACATGTGGCCAAACTGATATTAGGACATGTGCACAGGATAACAGGGCATGGTGGAAGAAGCCATATGCTGTCTGAACTTTGCAGGAAATATTGGATCAGTAATGCCAACTCAGCCGCCAGAAAAATTCTGTCCAAGTGTGTTTGCAGGCGATACAAGGCACGAGCTGGAGAGCAGATGATGTCCGACTTACCCCAAGAGAGACTCCAACCCGACCTCCCGCCATTCACCAACACAGGCGTGGACTATTTTGGTCCATTTGAGGTAAAGCGAGGAAGATCACTGGTGAAAAGGTATGGCGTCCTATTCACCTGCATGACCAGCAGAGCCATTCACATTGAAGTAGCCAACTCATTAGACACCAGTTCATGCATTAACGCTTTAAGACGCTTTATTTGTAGGAGAGGGCAAGTAAAGTACCTGCGTTCCGATAACGGAAACCAATTTTGTTGGTGCAAATGCAGAACTGCAAAAAGCCCTCTCCACACTTGACCAAGACAAAGTGCATAGCACTCTGAGAACAATGGGCATAGAATGGACATTCAACCCTCCAGGCGCATCCCATCATGGAGGCATATGGGAAAGGCTCATAAGGTCCATAAGACAAGTCCTCTGCTCTATCCTAAAACGACAAACACTAGACGATGAGGGATTGCAAACTGTCTTTTGCGAAGTGGAAGCAATCCTGAATAGTCGTCCTCTCACCACAGTCACCAATGACCCACAGGACTTAACACCACTAACCCCCAATGACCTTCTGCTCCTAAATGCCAGGCCAGTTCTTTCTCCAGGGACATTCGAGAAGAGCGACCAGTACACCAGACGCCGCTGGAGACAAGCACAATACCTGGCAAACATCTTTTGGAGACGCTGGACTTCAGAGTATGTACCCCTACTCCAAGAACGCCAAAAATGGAACACGAAGAAAAGAAACTTTCAGTGTGATGATATCGTGTTAGTGGTAGATCCAACCGCTCCAAGAAGTTCCTGGACTCTAGGAAGAATAATAGAGGTCTACCCAGACAGAAGAGGGATGGTGAGAACGGCAAAAATCAAGACTCAAACCAACATCATACAGAGGCCAATCACCAAACTATGTCTGATGTTGGAGGGTGAAGAAACCTAGAAAATGAACCAGAAAAAAGGTTGTGTGAATTTAAGTTATTTTAGATAAAACATATTTATAAGAAATTGTATTGAAATATTGTGATAAACTATTGGGCTCCTATTTTGTAAATACTTTTGTAATTGTTTAGACCGTGCCAAACAATTAGGGGCCGGTTATGTAGGAGCCATTCCCTCAGTTCAATGTATTTTGCAATTTCTTAATGCTTGCTATTTTTTGTACTTGTGAGACTATGCCCCCTACAGGCGAAATATGTTATAATGGGAGGCTACCTGGAGGAGGTGTGGCTGACTGGGAGCGCAGAGTCTTTGACCTTGGCGTGGCAACATGTTTGATGTGACTCACCTGCGCTATTTAAATACTCATTGATATACCCAGTCTGTCTTTTATTTTATTTTCAATGGCTAAAGGAGCCTCATTTCATTTGTAATTTTGAAACCGTTTACAAAGTAAAAAGAAACATCATTCAACTTCAAAAAACTTGTCTGTCTTGGATGTCTGGATTTTGGGTCACACATTCACAAGCGTCAAAGAGGTTGTCAGTCACCACCAAAAGGGACAAAACCAATGGACTTTTAATAACAGGATAATTTGTCAATTCAGCCCCTATTGGCCATCTGGCATAGCGGGCATTTCCTGGTGGGCCCCTATTGGCCATCTGGCATAGCGGGCATTTCCTGGTGGGCCCCTATTGGCCATCTGGCATAGCGGGCATTTCCTGGTGGGCCCCTATTGGCCATCTGGCATAGCGGGCATCTCCCTGGGGGCCCCGCACCCTCCTGGGCCCCTTTTTTCAGAAATGTAAAAAAAAAAAAGTTAGTTCCAGTTCTGCTCCGCAAATTAAGGGGGGGGGCCTTTAAGGCAAAAGAGCCCAGGCCCTATTTCTCCCCCAGGCCAGTGCTCTGCTGTGTGCAGGGTCTAAGATTAGCCACGCTGGTTTATCTTAGCGCCTCTGTTTGTCTTTGTCTCGTAGCGCTCTACACTGCATCCAGCCGGCCAGCGGCAGACGCAGGTGCTCTATCTGCTGCTGTGCGTTTGGCTTTTTTGGTGTCGCGTTGGTTCCAAGCTGATCTTGTTGAAGTAGTGTCCTCAAAGGGACACTGTGTGAGATTTGTAGTTGTTTATTTCCAGAATTCATGCTGCCCATTCACTAATGTTACCTTTGTCATGAATACTTAAGACCACCAGCATCAAATTCGGATGTACTGGAACTATGCTGCTCATTGAAAATGGGTTATCTATTGCCAAATGTGATATTTTCATGACAGTTTACTAAGTAATAAACTAATATTTTCTAGTATGGCCCAAGTACTGTCATTTTTGCAGCTAAAAATGTATATTTCTGGAAATTCAAAATGGCGGACCATGGAGAAGATCCCCCTTTTAATGTATGAAAAATGCAATTTTCCCAGTCATAATGAATACAGGTACTTAGAATTTGATGGTGGTGGTGGTAAGTATTCATGAAAAAGGAAGCATTAGTGGATGGGTAGCGTGAATTCTGGAAATAAACAGCTTAAAATCTTGCACAGTGTACCTTTAATGTTACATAACAGAATGTAGCGTGACACATCATCCTGTGCATTGCCAGCCTTGCTGTGGGTCTGGATGGCAGGGCAGCGCTCAGCTCTGTGGAAGAAGTGAAATCCCAACTGGGAAACTCCAACTCCCATCGTCATTGTGACACAGCACACAAGTGCTCACTGCACACAACGAGATTGCATGTATGCCTCACCGTGCAAGGGGGAAGCCCCCAATGACGCCTGAAAGGAGCAGTGCGGTGGGACGGTACCATGCTCAGGGTACCTCAGTCATGGAGGAGGATGGGGGAGAGCACTGGTTGATTACTCCCCCCACCAACCTGGCGGGTCGGGAGTCGAACTGGCAACCTTTGGGCTACAAGTGTGACAGCCTAACTAACCGCTTACCCATGACCTGCCCTGTGGCTGTAGCTCTAGCAGCTCTCAGCTCTCAGCTCTCAGCTCTCTACTGTGTCTGTGTCTGTAGCTGTGTGTGTGTGTGTGTGTGTGTGTGTGTGTGTGTGTGTGTGTGTGTGTGTGTGTGTGTGTGTGTGTGTGTGTGTGTGTGTGTGTGCGTGTGTGTGTGTGTAGCTGTGTGTGTGTGTGTGTGTGTGTGTGTGTGTGTGTGTGTGTGTGTGTGTGTGTGTGCGCGCGCATGTCTGTGTGTGTGTGTGTGTGTGTGTGTGTGTGTGTGTGTGTGTGTGTGTGTGTGTGTGTGTGTGTGTGTGTGTGTGTGTGCGCGCATGTCTGTGTGTGTGTGTGTGTGTGTGTGTGTGTGTGTGTGTGTGTGTGTGTGTGTGTGTGTGTGTGTGTGTGTGTGTGTGTGTGTGTGTGAGTGGCTTTGGATCAGTAGCAGGCTGCTGCATTCCTGGGCTGTTGTGTCACACTGTGGAGGATTGGAGAGGAGAGGGAGGGGCTGTCTCTCTCTCTCGCTCTCTCTCTCCCTCTCCCTCTCTCTCTCTCTCTCTCTCTCTCTCTCTCTCTCTCTCTCTCTCCCTCGCTCTCTCTCTCTCTCTCCCTCTCTCTCTCTCGCTCTATCTCTCTCTCTCTCTCTCTCTCTCTCTCTCAGCTCTGTTTCTAATCAACTCCCCCAACCCTCCTCTCCTCTTTTTCTTTCTCCCAAATTCCCAAATTCCCCTTCTCCAATGTCCATCTAGCCCCCTCCTCCTCTTCCTCCTCTTCCTCTGCCTCATCTTCCTCCTCCTCCTCTTCCTCCTCCTCCTCTTCCTCCTCACCCCCCTCTTCCTCCTCTTTCTCCCGCTCCTCCTCCTCCTCATATTCCTTCACCTCCCGCTCTTGCTCCTCCTCCTCCTCCTCATCCTCTTCCTCCTCCTCCTCCTCTTCTTTGTCCTCTACTTCTCTCTCTCTCTCTGAGTGATGTCACAGTTCCACGAGAGTTCCTCTTAATCTGCAGTGACAGGAGCTAGCCGCACCCTGACCAGCACAACACAGTACTACACTACTCTACACTACACTACACTACTCTACACTACACTACACTACATTACACTACACTACACTACACTACACCCTGACCAGCACAACACTACAGCACTACACTACACTACACTACACTACACCCTGACCAGCACAACACTACAGCACTACACAGTACTACACTACACTACACTACACTACACTACACTACACTACACTACACTACACTACACTACACTACACTACACTACACTACACCCTGACCAGCACAACACTACAGCACTACACTACACTACACTACACTACACTACACTACACTACACTACATTACACTACACTACACTACACTACACCCTGACCAGCACAACACTACAGCACTACACTACACTACACTACACTACACTTCACTACACTGCACTGCACTGCACTACACTACACTACACTACACTGCACTGCACTGCACTGCACTACACTACACCACACTACACCACACTACACCCTGACCAGCACAACACAGTACTACACTACATTTCACTACACTTCACTACACTACACTACACTACACTACACTACACTACAGTATTACACTACACTAAACTACACTACACTACACTTCACTACACCCTGACCAGCACAACACAGTACTACGCTACACTGCACTGCACTGCACTGCACTACACTACACTACACTACACTACACTAAACTACACTACACTACACTACACTACACTACACTGCACTACACTACACTACACTACTCTACACTACACTACACTACACTACACTACACTACACTGCACTGCACTGCACTGCACTACACTACACTACACTACACTACACTACACTACACTGCACTGCACTGCACTGCACTACACTACACTACACTACACTACTCTACTCTACACTACACTACACTACACTACACTACACTACACTACACTACACTGTACTGCACTGCACTACACTACACTGCACTGCACTGCACTGCACTACACTACACTACACTACACTACACTACACTACACTACTCTACACATACTGTATACTATACTATACTATACTACACTACACCCTGACCAGTATTATACTATACTACTCTACACTTCACTGCAAAACAAGAAGGCAGTAACTCGAAAACGGTCGAAATTGAGTTGAGATCGGAAATGTGCTTTAAACTACCTCATTTGTCTTGTGTCAAAAAACGGTGGTCCAACATCGTCCCGTTTTAGAGAAAAATCATTTTGAAAGTGCAAAAAT
>NC_085862.1:1016617-1021617 GCF_034702125.1 Engraulis encrasicolus | reverse complement strand
CATTAATGTGTGTACTTGCCGATACCGAGTACCGATACCTATACCTTTTACCACCAAAATACAATGAAAATAAATGCATGGCCTTGTTTTTTATTTATATTTTTATTGTCCATTTCTATGTAGATTTGTGCAGCAAATGGTCAAAAAAGGCACTGCAACTATGCTGCAAATTGAAACTGGGCTGCTTATTGCCAAATTAGATCTTTTGATATTTGATATTTTCTAGTATGGCCCAAGTACAGTCATTTTTGCAGCTAAAAATGGCTATTTCTGGAAATTAAAAATGGCGGACCATGGAGAAGATCCCCCTTTTCATGTATGAAAAGTGCAATTTTTCCAGTCATAATGAATACTTTGAATTTGATGCTGGTGGTAAGTATTCATGAAAAAGGTAACATTAGTGAATGGGTAGCATGAATTCTGGAAATAAACAACTAAAAATCTCACACAGTGTCCCTTTAAGTAAATCCAAATGGCGTAGTCGGCTGTGCTGTATGCTTGTTACCCAGAACAAGTCCGCTATGTACTGCAAGACTCAGCTCAGCTACGCCGTACAGCACAGCCGACTACGCCATTTGGATTTACTTAAAGGGTAACACTTTAGAATAATGGATGCAAAAAAGCATTATAAAGACTTAATAAATAATTAACTATTGATGAACAAAACATTAACAAACGTTTGTAAATGATTAGGAAATGTAAACAAATGCTTGTAAATGACTAGGAAATGTTATGTTAATATTTCATATTTATCAAACATTTACAAGTTGCTTGTAAATGAATAAAATAGTCTGTTATAAGGTGTGTAAAATCTTGAATATATCATTTGTGGATATTTTATAAAGCATTAATAAAGCTTAGTTAATAATAAAAACATTTGTTAATGTTTTATTAATCATTAGTTAATTATTTACTGAGTCTTTACTAAGGAACATTATTATAAAGTGTTACCACTTAAAGGGACACTGTGTGGGATTTTTAGTTGTTTATTTCCAGAATCCATGCTGCCCATTCACTAATGTTACCTTTTTAATTAATACTTACCATCAAATTCTAAGTATTCATTATCTTACACAGTGTCCCTTTAAGTAAATCCAAATGGCGTAGTCGGCTGTGCTGTACGGCGTAGCTGTGGTGTACGTGCAGTATGCTTGTTACCCAGAACAAGTCCGCCATGTGCTGCAAGACTCAGCTCTCACGTTACCATGTGCGTTACTAACTGCACATTCATAGGAATGCACACACACACACTGGAGCACTCGTCTGTGCACGCACACACACACACATGCACTCACGCTTGACACATGCTCACGCACGCACACATGCTCACGCACACGCATGCACACACACACACACGCATACACACATGCACACGCACGCACGCATGCTCACACACATGTACACGCACTCACACACTCAAATGCACTCATCTGTGCACGCACGCACACGCACGCACGCATGCTCATACACGCGCATGCACGCACACACATGCACACGCGCGCACACATGCTCACGCACACGCATGTACACGCACTCACACACTCAAATGCACTCATCTGTGTGCAGACGCACACACGCACGCACACGCACACACACTCACTCTCTCTCTCTCTCTCTCTCTCTCTCTCTCTCTCTCTGTCTCTCACACACATACACATACACACACATTCTCTCAGAAACATACTCTCTCTCTCACACACACACACACACACACACACACACACACACACACACACACACACACACTCTCTCTCTGCCTGGCTGCCACCGCAGTGAGAGTGGGGGTTACTTGATCTGGGTGGGGGTCTACTTGATCTGGGTGGGGGTCTACTCTGGGTGGGGGTCTACTCTGGGTGGGGGTTACTTGATCTGGGTGGGGGTCTACTCTGGGTGGGGGTTACTTGATCTGGGTGGGGGTCTACTCTGGGTGGGGGTTACTTGATCTGGGTGGGGGTCTACTCTGGGTGGGGGTTACTTGATCTGGGTGGGGGTCTACTCTGGGTGGGGGTTACTTGATCTGGGTGGGGGTCTACTCTGCTCTGCTCTGCTCTGCTACAAAATGTGGTTTTCATATTCTCCTTCCCAGCGTTCAGCGAGGAGCATTTCTCTTTTTCTTTTTCTTTTTCTTTTTCTTTTTCTTTTTCTTTTTCTTTTTCTTTTTCTTTTTCTTTTTCTTTTTCTTTTGCGTCACTTTTTTGCCTCCTGATGCCGAAGTCTGTTCAGTGCTGTCAGCAAATGGTTCCCTACCGTAGTTTATCTAGCGAAGCGGTTCCCAACCTTTTTGTGTGAAGTACCACCCGAGAAAATATTGAGCTCTCCGAGTACCACCTTGACAACCAACATTAGAATATCGCAGCAAAGGCCTTCCATATTCACTTTTGCCAGTCAATACAGGAGAGGTTCATAACGGTCACATTCAGTGCAAGTTTGTTTTACATTTTCTTGCTTGCCTTGTATTATTCTGCATTATGTTTTCAGATTCATACAGTTCAATATTACAAAATGTGAGACCAAAGAGACATTTTGGACTGCAACAACTTGATCAGTCTTCCAATCAATGCACAAAAAATTCTTCCAAGTACCACCAGAGATGTCTGAAGTACCACCAGTGGTCCGCGGCCCACAGTTTGAGCACCACTGATCTAGCGCACTTGGCAACGCTGTGGCTTTTTTAAAAAGTGTTGCCAGATATTAAATCCACAATCGTATATCTGAGAGGCCGACTGACTCCCCGAAGGACCAGCGTTCATGTACTCACTATGGATTTAACCCGCACAACTCACTATGGACTTCACCCTCACAACTCACTTACTCCCCTCCCCTCCTCTCCTCTCCCCTCCTCTCCTCTCCCCTCCTCTCCTCTCCTCTCCTCTCCTCTCCTCTCTCCTCTCCCCTCCTCTCCTCTCTTCTCCATTCCACTCCTCTCTCCTCCTCTCCCCTCCCCTCCTCTCCTCTCCTCTCCTCTCCTCTCCTCTCCTCACCTCTCTCCTCTCCTCTCCTCTCCCCTCCTCTCCTCTCCTCTCCTCTCCTCTCCTCTCCTCTCCCCTCCTCTCCTCTCCTCTCCTCTCCTCTCCCCTCCTCTCCTCTCCTCTCCTCTCCTCTCCTCTCCTCTCCTCTCCCCTCCACTCCCAGCTGCTCCCCTCCCCTCCTCTCCTCTCCCCTCCACTCCCATCTGCTCCCCTCCCCTCCGCTCTGCTACCCTTGCCAAGTTCAGTTCAAAACCCAGTGGGTCTTTGTCTGTCTGTCTCTGCTCTCTCTCTCTCTCTCTCTCTCTCTCTCTACCTCCACCTACTGTGATACATGTCTTTCTGCTACTCTTTTCCTCTTTTTTTCTGCCTTGCGAGACCCTCTTCTCTCCTCTTGTCTTCTCTTGTCTTCTCTCCTCTCCTCTTCTCTCCTCTTCTCTTCTCTCATCTTCTCTCCTCTTCTCTTCTCTCATCTTCTCTCCTCTTCTCTTCTCTCCTCTTCTCTTCTCTTCTGTTCTCTTCTCTCCTCTCCTCTCCTCTCCTCTCCTCTCCTCTGCCCTCCTCTCCTCTTCTCTTCTCCTCTCCTCTTCTCTTCTCCTCTCCTCTCCTCTTCTCCTCTCCTCTTCTCTCCTCTTCTGTCCTCTTCTCTTCTCTTCTCTTCTCTTCTCTTCTCTTCTCTTCTCTTCTCTCCTCTTCTCTTCTCTTCTCTCCTCTTCTCTTCTCTTCTCTCCATTCCTCTGTCTCCCTCTCCTGGCACGTCTTGTCCTTTTCTTTCTGCCTCATTTCCAACTTCGTGCTCTCTAACAGTTCAGCACCAAACCTCCTCCCTCTTTTCCTCCCTCTTTTCCTCCCTCTTTTCCTCCCTCTTTTCCTCCCTCTTTTTCCCGCTCACACTTTCACCCCAACCCAACCCTCTCACCCCAATGCTCTCTCTCTCCTCCTGCTCCCCTCTAACCCCCTCTCCTCTTCTCTCTCCCTCCTCTTCTCTCTCCCCTCCTCTCCTCTCTCTCCCCCTCCTCTCCTCTCTCTCCCCTCTCCTCTTCTCTCTCCCTCCCTCGTCTCTACTTCTCATTCTCTGGGACTGTCCCCTTAAACTTCTGTTTTATTCTGCTCTCCTGCAGACCACTAGTTGGTTGGCTTGTATGCCTGTTGTAGATCTTATTTCTCTCTTTTTGAAATTATTTTTCTTTCTCCTTGTTGTTGCCATCCCTCCCCACACCGTTCTCCCAGTAGTAAAGTGCATTGAGACTGCTACTTCTGACCTTAAAAAAACACACACACACAAAACCTTTTTCCCATCCTCCTGAGTAGCGTTTTTGTCTTTTCATGTCTCATCTCTCCTCCTCTCTCTTCATCTCTCCACATCTCTCATGTCAGTTCATCCTACATCTCTCTACATCTCTCCTCATCTCTCTACATCTCTCCTCATCTCTCCACATCTCTCTACATCTCTCCACATCTCTCCTCATCTCTCTCCACATCTCTCCACATCTCATCTCTCCACATCTCTCCACATCTCTCTACATCTCATCTCTCCACATCTCTCCACATCTCTCCACATCTCTCCACATCTCATCTCTCCACATCTCATCTCTCCACATCTCATCTCTCCACATCTCATCTCTCCACATCTCATCTCTCCACATCTCTCCACATCTCTCCACATCTCATCTCTCCACATCTCTCCACATCTCATCTCTCCTCATCTCTCCACATCTCATCTCTCCACATCTCTCCACATCTCATCTCTCCACATCTCTCCACATCTCATCTCTCCACATCTCATCTCTCTCTACATCTCTCCACATCTCTCCACATCTCATCTCTCCACATCTCTCCACATCTCTCTACATCTCATCTCTCCACATCTCTCCACATCTCTCTACATCTCATCTCTCCACATCTCTCCACATCTCTCTACATCTCTCCACATCTCATCTCTCCACATCTCATCTCTCCACATCTCTCCACATCTCTCCACATCTCATCTCTCCACATCTCTCCACATCTCTCCACATCTCATCTCTCCACATC
>NC_085862.1:961617-1014117 GCF_034702125.1 Engraulis encrasicolus | reverse complement strand
AAAAAATACAAATAATTGGGAGCATTAAATCCTGGTTGTCGCGGACTCTTCTCTCCTTTTTCATCTGGCTATGTATTGGTCCTGCTCCCAGGTCAGACGCCTGGATGTGCGAGCTTTCACCTTCAACTTGTTCCTGATAATTTGACATCTGAAATAAATAAATCAGATCAAATTTGAGAACAGTGCTGAACATGTCTGATTACATAAATGGATCTGCTGTGATCTCATGTTTATTTATTTATTTATTTTTTTAAATCTTTTTAGGAGGCAGCCCCCAGGTATCCCCTCACGGAACCCAAACTGAAGATCACATGATCACCACCCATCACATGATCACATGATCACCACCCATCCCAACTGAAGACCATGAAGACATCCATCCGAATTAGGCCTCTGGCGAATCCTGAATGCCAACCAATAACACACGCTGCCTGGTGGACTATTACACATTTACAAGCCTAATGACATCAAGCTGCCTGGAGGGACTAGTACAGATGACAACCAAGCTGCCTTGAGGGACTAGTACAGATGACAACCAAGCTGCCATTTCACACGCCGCTATATGTATATATATATAAATACTATCTATATGATATAGGTGCTGTATATATCTATATCAGGCATCTGATCTCTGAGCCGTGTCCTGCCCTGCATGCTGAGGCTGTATACTGCCAGGAGAGACAGCACACGAGCACAGCAGTGTGGCTCCCTCTAGTGGTGTAGTCTACACAGTACAGCAGTGTGGCTCTGTCCAGTGGGGTAGTCTACACAGCAGTGTGGCTCCCTCTAGTGGTGTAGTCTACACCAGAGCCGTATATAGAGAGAGTCTGGCCAACTCGAATCATGGCGCCATTTTCGTTCCCCACGGCGAGGATTCTACAGTGTAACCCTATAGGCAGCATACCGTCAAAATCGCTGGATCTAAAATACAAATAAGGCTTCATAGACCATCAAACTTGGGTTGTAGTATTATCAAGATCCCAACTTATGAAAACAAACGTTAACAAGTTCGTTCGTATAGAAGGGGTTTGCTTAAAAGAGGGTTTTGTCGGCATAGTTTTGATGTGCTCAGCCAGCCTGATCTCCAAAAATTCTGTGCTCCTGGACACGGATGTTAAGGACACGAAATCCGTGTCCAGGAGCACGGATTTTGCCAAAATTCCGTGCTCCTGGACACGGAATTGTTTTCCGTGATGGGCACACGGAAGTGCTTTCTATAGGCTATTACCACAGCACTGTGTTAACTCTATCATTAGAAAATACATACCAAATGCTAATCCTAAACAAAATAATGCTATAGCAATTTAAGTTGTGCCCTGACCAAAACATTCCCTAACCTTAACCTGTCATTAAAGACATATTTTTGAGAAATACCTTTTCCAGTTGGTTGCTAGGCTATCAAACTCATATAATGAAGGAAAGAAAACTAGCTGTGCCCAGACCAAAACAATCCCTAACCCTAACCTGTCAGTAAGAAATGTTTTTTTTTTAGACAAAATATTTGAAATTAGAAAAATCCTGAGAAAACACAAGACTGTGGAAATAGCCCATAGAAAGCACTTCAAACAATTTCGTGTCCAGGAGCACGGAAAACAATTCTGTGTCCAGGAGCACGGAATTTTGGCAAAATCTGTGCTCCTGGACACGGATTTTGTGTCCTTAACATCCGTGTCCAGGAGCACAGAATTTTTGGAGATCATGTTGGCTCAGCAGTGCATTCAATCGTTGCCGAGTTGTTGTTGCCTAGGTACAGCCAACGTCAAAGTCGATATTTAAGTAATGTACATAAATAATATTCACAACGATGGTCAAGTTCATGTACAGGGACCCTGGTGATACTTGCGCCAAAGTTTCACGTTGTGTCGAGATTTAGTAGTTTAAAAATAACGATGTGCTCAGCAGTGCATAATCACGATTGCAGGTCAAGGATGAGTCTGGATGCTCGTAGCAGTCTAGATATGTTAGTATGAGACTGGACGTGAGTTTAAATCGCAGGGGGAAAGGACCTTATTAGCGCAAAGTTATGTTTTCACAGTATAGCATACTTACAGATGGCAGTTAAGATTTGACAAGCTAATTTCAAGTTATGACAGAAATATAACCCCATGCCATCATCATGACTATTTATTTCTTTCAAAAGTAAATGTTAACAAAAGTCGAAGGGGGAAAATACGTTTACCTCACACAACACGGAGAAATCTGCTGCTTTCCGGTTATTAATTCTGACCTTTATTCCATAAAGAGGAGCTTATATCCATGCATGTCCCAAATCCTCCGTTTATGTCACGAGTTAAACGATGCTGTTTGTTTCTCCTGACCCGGCCCTGCACTACAGCCATATGCACAACAGTTTGTCATAATAATGTAATAATATTATAGTGAAGCGTTGTTTTTTATATCTGATAATGCTCATTAATGGGAGCGTGGGGAACGAAAATGGCGTCCATAAAACATGTGACCAGCCCAGAACCAATCAAAATAGCGGGATAGCTCGAACGTTCGACCCCATAGTTGTCCAGACTCTCTCTATATACGGCTCTGGTCTACACAGCAGTGTGGCGCCCTCTAGTGGTGTAGTCTACACAGTACAGCAGTGTGGCTCTGTCCAGTGGGGTAGTCTACCTAGAACGCAGGTATACGGACTCCGTATTACTTCTAAATTTCAGGGATTTCAGTATACCCACTTAAAATTGATTGATCCATTGTTTAGAACAGCACAAATATATACAGTATACCCACTTCAAAAAATGCTCAAATATACAGCATACCCACCATAAAAAAGTAGACTACACCACTGCTCTATCAGTGTGGACTCTATCAGTGTGGACTCTATCAGTGTGGACTCTATCAGTGTGGACTCTATCTGCCTTTGTTCAAGCGTCCTCTCTGGTACTGTTGAGTTGTCATATTGTACAGACGTACGTGTGTGTGTGTTAGTGTGTGTGCCCCATGAACTGCGCTGGCCAGACTCTTTTCTACTGCTGCTGCTCTGTGTGAGTGAGTGAGTGTGTATCCTTGCCATGCGCAGTTGGTTTGTTAGGGCTTCTTGTGTACATACTTTACATGTGTCAAAATTGAGATTGTTGGCTTTTGTTTTATATATAAAAAATATGTATGAGCATTAGTGATGGTGTCTGACTGGCTTTTATGTTCCTGAATGACATTGGATGAAAAGTGAAACGTGCAAAAAAGTCCATTATATTATTATTATATAATTATCATTACTATTATCATTACCTAAAAACTGGAGAAATTATAACCACCAGAGGGGGTGCTTTGCCAGATAATAAATAATAAAATAATTTACCCTCAATTTAAATTACCTTGAGCGTATGTATGTTTCCTATATGCTATCACAACATTGTTGTAGTCAACCTTCTATATGCAGGTCCTTCTCAAATAATTAGCATCATGTGTTAAAGTTCATTTTTCCTCATAATGTAATGATAAAAAACATAAACTTTCATATGTTTTAGATTCATTGCACACCAACTGAAATATTTCAGGTCTTGTATTGTTTTAATATTGATGATTTTGGCATAGGCCTACAGCTCATGAAAACCCAAAATTCCTATCTCAACAAATTAGCATATCATGAAAAGGTTGTCTAAACAACCTATTAACCTAATCGTCTGAATCAACTAATTAACTCTAAACACTGGTAAAAGCTTCCTGAGGCTTTAAAAAGTCCCACCCTGGTTCATTACTCAAAACCGCAGTCATGGGTTAGACCTAACATTGAAGTCAATGGCAATGGCATTGCATGAGAGTTATGGAAGCCCAGATTTCCTTGATGCTTAGCTGTCAGCTGTTTTTTGTTCTTTGATCTGGTGACCCACACTTCCCTCTTCATTATACCCCATAGATTCCTATACCACGCTTAGGTACTTTGTGGTTATGGACATTCTAAATCACCAGACAGAACATTCCATTGACTTTCAATTGGGTTTCATTTCTGGCAAATTAGAATGTCCATAACCAGCCGGATAATGGCATGGTAGGTAGCCTACCGGCGGGCCCTGTACAGTCATCCAATAGATTAGTCCAAAATAGACAGTATGAAATGTTAAAAACACACAATTTCCCTTCATGTTACTCAGTACTCAAGGCAGATTCAAGTGTAATTAAGTAAAATACTTTTGCCAAATTAAATTTGAGTAAAAATAAAATTATCCATTTAAAAATCTACTTTATAAAAATTAGAATACAAGTTAAACATCAAAAGTAGCCCCATTCTATTACAGTCATTTGAGCAAATGTAATTCCACCCCTGCTCTTAGTTGCCATAGTGCTGCATTATTACGACTTATTTATTACGAGTTATGACGAGTAAGCGGTATAAATAGCCGACGCTGCTGCGTGAAAACTAGTGAAGAATCATTCCTGATGGATACTAGTGTCGCATGTCCCGGCTGAACGCGCTTTAGAGCCGGGAGGTGGAACATCATGGAGCGGGGACACAAGCAGACACACCCCGGTCAACATCATCACTCCACGACGCCCCCTAGAGAAGAAGTGAAGGTATTGCGGGGTTTTTTTTTTGACGATACCTATAACATTTGTGTTTAGACCTGGATAAATGCTAGATGTTACCTCTTTCCTTGCGTGAGCACGATACACGTGATTACTGTATTCATCTCAGACTATGATGTCATCTTTTTTAATCAACGTTCTAAGATAGGCCTACTTTATGTCGAAAACTGAGAGTATTGGGTTTAGTTTTATAGGCTATATAAAAATGTGTGGTGCATTAGTGATTGTTTCTGACGTTAATTGTTCCTGAATGGAATTGCTCTGACTACCCCCAAAGAGACTGGATCATAACTAGGGATGCACCGATACACATTTTTTCACTTCCGAGCCGATCCCGATATCTAAATTGGATATCTGCCGATACCGATACTAGCCTAGCCTACTAAAATCCAATACCAAAACCACATGCATGGATTTCAACTTGAGGTAGGCCCAAGTAGACTATTTGGTCAGAAAAGGAAGTCAGAAGAACAGGAAACAAATTAATAAGTAAAAAGGAGAAAGTAAAAAAGTAACAATCCCATCCTGAAAACTAATATGCAAGTGTTATGAGTTTAAATTAACATTACACCTGGCTGAATGTCAGTACTGGAAAAATTCCGATACTTTGGAAAAATTCACATCCGATCCGATCTCTGAAATATGTTGATATCTGAACCCGATACCGATATCCCATCCCTAATCATAACTCCTAATCTCTGCTACCCCCTTGTTGCGTGAGCACGATGCGTGATACCCACAGATTCTATGATGTCATCTATTTAATACCATTCTGAGAACAGTATCGAGGTTCTACAATGTTCCTGTAAAATTGTAGGACTGGGGTTGCTCCTCTGAAACACCATGGTCATATTTTAGTCCCAAGATCTTTGAATCTATTCCATTTAACTTTCGCAAACGTCTTTATTTACAAAGTTAAAGATTAAATGGCCCACGAGTCAACTCACAGGAAACAATTTTTAGAACCGGTATACAAAAAGTGTTTATTTTGTAAAGTTTGAAAAAATATGAATATGTTAACAAATGCAATCCCATGATAAATACTGAAATCATTGACAATATTAACCAACTTTTCAACACATACAAGCAACAGATTCACTGCCAGTCTCGTCGCCACAGAGCAGTTTGGATAAAAACAGAGGGGGTCATCCCTATGTTCCCTGGGTCCTACGTCCCTATGTTCAAAAAAGGGTTCTATGTTCCCCACTGCTTCCAAGAAGACTGCTGTCGCATGGCAAAGCGCAGGTTGCTGTTGCACCTCTGACAGGTTAGGTTTAGGGATAGTTTTGGTCAGGGCGCAAATGTACAACTCAGAAACATTGGATTTCTGACAGTTTAGGTTTAGGGATGGTTTTGGGAAGGGCACAATTTGAAAACTTGGAACCATAGAATGTGGGGAACATAGAACCCTTTTTTTTTCTTTTTTTTTAAAAAGGGTCCTATGTTCCCCGTTCCCATACAAAGACAGGGGAACATAGGACCCGGGGAACATAGGACCCGGGGAACATAGGTACGCTCCTGAACAGAGTAAGATCCTCTTTCCCATGGGAGTGTTCTCTTGTGCTCATCCCTGAGAGGAGAGATGGCATCAGTGCAATAATAACACTTCATATGTACTCACAACACATGATTTCATCTGAATACATTCCCAACAAGCAACAAAAAAACATTTCATTAAATAAATATGAGCCCTTTTAGTGTGCCACCGTGCCGCCCGGCGTCAAGCGTGGCAGTTGATGAGATGTCGGCTAATATTGAGTGCGTTCCAATATGCGACCTTGTCTCCTACACTTGCCTCCTCCACTTGTGCTTGAGTGCGTTACAATATGCGGCCTTGCCTCCTCCACTTGTGCTTGTCTCCTCGTACCAGGAAGTAATATGTCATGATGACATCACTGACAACAACATCATATTTCAATATCTTGCAAAAGCTCAATTGTAAAATATTTTTCTCATGTGCAATTGGGATGGTGACTGAAAAACAGTCCCTCAAAAGTTGTTGTGGCTGGCCCTACCGTGGCTGATATGGTAGGGCACACGTTTACCACTCGGCCGACCCGGGTTCAATTCCCGGTCCGGGTCCTTTGCCGGTCCTCCCCCATCTCTCTCTCCCAGCTCACTTCCTGTCTCTCCTCCACCATCCTGTCTCACAAAAAACACAATAAAAGGCTGAAAAGCCCCCAAAAAATAAGACAAAGTTGTTATGGCTAAGTTGTTATGGCTAAGTTGTTATGGCTAAGTTGATATGGCGAGGCTGACAGATGGGAAACTTTTATCCTATTCTCCACGGAGGAGGGGCCAGGAGGCGGGGCGAGAGGAGACAAGCACAAGTGGAGGAGGCAAGGCCGCATATTGTAACGCACTCAGCGTCATCATGTCTTTCAACTGAGGAAGTGAGACAGGTCATGTGACAGGTCATGTGACAGGTCATGTGACGGGTCTTCCTGGATCTCAACTGAGGAAGTGCGACAGGTCATGTGACAGGTCATGTGACAGGTCATGTGACAGGTCATGTGACAGGTCTTCCCGGATTTCAACTGAGGAAGTGAGACAGGTCATGTGACAGGTCCTCCCGGATCTCGGCCTCGTCCCACGGCCCCTGGATGTTGTCCTTGTGCCTCTGCAGCCGCACCAGCAGCAGGGGACACACCAGGGTCAGGGTCCCCAGGCCCAGCGACAGCAGGAGGGCCCCCGCGGGCCACAAACTAGCCAAACTCGCAACCCCACCGCACGACACAAGGGCGGCGATGCAGGGGAACGTCCAGCGGGGGGCCTTCTCTCGGAGCCGGTGCAGCACGCAGGGCCACAGGGCGAAGACCAGCAGGGCGCAGGTCAGCATGGCGAAGGTGTGCAGCGCTCCCGGGAGGCGCGAGGCGAGGCAGACGGAGGCGAAGAGGGCGGCGTTCAGGGACAGGCTGCCGGGCGGGCTCGGCTCCGGCTGCGAGTCGTACGGGAAGGAGATGAGGTGGGCCAGCAGCATCACGCAGGACATGGCGTACACCGTGTCTGTGCTGCGAGAGGGGAGAGGAGGGGAGAGGAGAGGAGAGGAGAGTCGAGGAGGGGAGGGGAGGGGAGGAGAGGAGAGGAGAGGAGAGGAGAGTAGTAGAATAGAATAGAGTAGAGGAGAGGAGGAGAGAGGAGAGGAGAGCAGAATAGAGAAGAGGAGAACAGAAGAGAGGAAAGTAAAGTAGAGGAGGGAGAGAAGAGATTAACACAGTGTGAGTGAGAGAGTACTTGTATTAATCCCGAAGAAAATGAAGGTGTCTGTCAGCTTACAATAAAAACACAAATACAGAAACATACCACACAAAGACCTTATACACATAATTGCAGGCTACATTACAGTAAAAGTATAGCACACTCTTGAGTACCACCACACATGCTCTCAGTCTCTCTCTCATACACACACACACACACACACACACACACACACACACACACACACACACACACACACACACACACACACACACACACACACACACACACACACACACACACACACACACACACACACACACACACACACACACACACACACACACACACACACACACACACACACACACACACGGCAGTCATGGGTGAGCGGTTAGAGCGTCAGACTTGCATCCCAGAGGTTGCCGGTTCGACTCCCGACCCGCCAGGTTGGTGGGGGGAGTAATCAACCAGTGCTCTCCCCCATCCTCCTCCATGACTGAGGTACCCTGAGCATGGTACCGTCCCACCGCACTGCTCCCCATGGGGCGCCACTGAGGGCTGCCCCCTTGCACGGGTGAGGCATAAATGCAATTTCGTTGTGTGCAGTGTTCAGTGTTCACTTGTGTGCTGTGTCACAATGACAATGGGAGTTGGAGTTTCCCAATGGGCTTTCACACACACACACCCCTACCTACCTGACGGCCTCTGTGAGAGTCTTCAGCACAGGGGAGAATCCAAAGGTGAAGGACAGGAAGATGGCGGCGCTCTGGAGGTCCGCCAGTGATGTCCTGTCGTCGCCGCCGCTTGTTGTACTTCCACCACCACTCAGCAGCTTATAAAGCCCGTAGCCCACCAGGGAGCACAGCAGACAGCTCCACAGCAGAGTGGCGGGACGGAGGTCGCCTTTCTCCATGTAGGACCACAAGGTGACGAAGAGCGACACGCAGGACACCTGCTGAGCCACGAGTCCCGCTTCTCTCACCACACTCCAGTATCGGTACTGGCGGACCCCCACGTTGCGTTTGAGGTCCTGGAGGAATTTGGGGTCCACGTAGTTATCTGGATACGGCTGGCGCTCGTACAGAACTTTACGCCAAGGGACCGCAGCCGCCGCCGGGGCATCTGGACCGCTGTCGGCCCCCATCACCTACTGGGGAGGGACAGATTCAAGATACAAGATTATTTTTTTGATTTGCATTGCATTCTTTGCATTGCATTTTATTTGTATGCAGGACATTTGTCTTGGACAATCACAAAGCTGCAGCAACATACAGCACATAACACATAATAGGGAAACGATTGTGTAGACAGGCAGATGTCTAATGTCATTTCCACCGGAGACACACGATTTCGTATTGTTTTGTCGCACAGAAGACCTGCAACACATTTGCACAAAACAGCTCGTATCGGTATTTCTTCGCCGACTCCACGGTGAAACAATGCAATGACAGAACTGTGGCGCTGCTATTCCCTGCTAAACGGCTAACTTAGCAGGCAGGCTACATCACATCATTTCCATTTCAGAAGCACATGATGAAGTAAACAGCCCCAAGTAATTATAGTGCCGACTGTCTGCTGCCCTGTAACGTGAAAATGATGTCAATTTATTACCCGAAAATAACCAGTAAACGGAGAAAGAGTGATTACCTGAGTAACTGTTCTGTCTTGCTCATCGCCTACTAAAAATCTCGTCCATAAACACGGAAGTGACAGTAAAATGAGGCACACTCAGAGCCGTATATAGAGCGTATACTGCCCTCTGCTGTCAAGAGGTGGACAAAGAGGCACTTGAGGAGAGATGGGCTGTTGGGGGCTGTTGGGGGTTGCCAGGAGAAAGCCATTGCTACAAAAATGCAAACATGTTATTTTGCATATGATACACCAAATAGCATAGTGAGAAGCATCAGAATGCCTGTGACGAAGTCATTTGGAAAAATGAGATAATATGGAACTTTTTTCAGCCACTATTAACAGTACCATTTGGAGAACAGTCAACAGAGCCTATGATGAAAGTTACACCATCCCTTCTGTGAAACATGGTCATGGACCACTGATGTCATGGGGACATTTGAGTTACAAATGCACTATACTTTTGGTCCATACTCGCAGAATGATGAATACATTGCCCTGTGAAAAATACTGGAGGAAACTTGACACACATCAGCCTTGAAACTGCACATGGTCCATTGTTTGGACAAGCCAACATGACAATATTTCAACACAGAAAGCCAAATCAACCCATCATTAGCTTCAGAAATAATAAAATGAAGGTTTTTGAGCAACCATCTCACTCTCCTGATCTCAACATCATTGAGCCATTCAGGGGAAACCTCAAATGTGAGGTTCCAGCAAGACACCCAAAAATAGTATAGGAAACAACCATTCTGCCAGGAAGAATGTGCTGTTTTCTCATCTGAGAACATTAAGAGCCTTATCCACAACTACCACAAACAATTTAGAGTGGTCCCCGATGTTAAACAAGGCCATATTCAGCATCAGAAACTAGGGTATGTAAACTTTTGACCAGGGTCATTTGGGTAGTTTGGGTTGTGATCATGCTTTTGAAAGAGTAAACACAGAAGATTGCTAATAAATAATAATAATAATAATAATAATAATTGTATTTGTATAGCACTGTGTCATACAAGGCATGTAACTCAAAGTGCTTAACAAATGGGAAAAAACATTGTTAGAGATAGATTTAAAAGGAGAGGTATAGAGGAGAGGCAGAAAAAGCAGGAAGGCAGAGGAAGAAGAGATAGACAGAGAATGTAGAGTCATAAGGTCAACGTAGGTTAGGACCAGGATTCTTAGATGTGTAAGGTCCATAGTGGCTGGGCCTATCATAAGTCATAGATAGTCACACAGAGATTGGGCGCTCAGATGCGGCCCCTGGTGGCATCAGGGGTGAGGAAAAACTCCCTTTCGCTTGAATCATAGTTTGTAAGGGAAAAAAAAAAAAAAAAAAAAAAGCTCAGTGAGGTCTGAGAAAAAAGACCCCCTGTAGTCAGGAAGAAACCTCAGGCAGAGACCAGCGGCCACCTAGGGGAGCCCCCTGCCAGGGCTGGATTGCGAGTAGTAAGGGCGCTGCGGCGGCTGGGACACTATGACGCCTTGGCAGCTAGGAGTTGGCAAGGATGAAGAGGTGGGTCTTCAGCTGCTTCTTAAAGGAGTCGACGGAGGTGGCTGATCGGATCTCGATGGGGAGGGCGTTCCATCTCTTGGGCGCATAGCAGGCAAACGCGGCGTCGCCGATCTTCTTCTGCGGGGGGGTGGGGGTCCTTAGCAGCTTGGCATCAGTGGACCTGAGAGCTCGAGCAGGGGCATAAAAAGAAAGCATGTCTGAGATATAGCTAGGGGCAAGTCCATTTAATGCTTTAAATACTGTGAGCAGAATCTTAAAGTCGATTCTGTATGAGACAGGTAACCAGTGCAGGTCTGCCAAGACAGGAGAGATGTGCTCTCTCATTCTGGTTCTTGTTAGGATTCTTGCCGCAGAATTTTGAATGAGTTGCAATTTGTCAATTAATTTTTTTGGGAGACCAGAGAAGAGAGCATTGCAGTAGTCTATCCTACTGGTGACAAAGGCATGAATAAGTTTCTCAGCGTCTTGTCGGGGGGCCAAGCCGCGCACTTTGTTGACATTTCTAAGATGGAAAAAAGCAGATTTTGTTATCTTGTTGATGTGAGGCTCAAAGCTCAAATCCGAGTCTATGACCACACCTAGGCTAGTAACCTTATCTTTAATGTGTATGCTTAGGTCACCTAGGCTTGAGTGGAGTTTTGCACGTTTTTTCTTAGGCCCAATGAGCAACACTTCAGTTTTATCTTCATTTAATTTTAGGAAGTTACTGTTCATCCAATCTGTAATGGCAGACATGCATTTAGTCAAGGCATGAATGGCAGTGGTTTGGCTAGGCTCGACAGAGATATATAGTTGAGTGTCATCGGCATAGCTATGAAAATCAACATTGTGCTCTCTGATGATGGAGCCCAGGGGCAACATATAGAGAGAGAAGAGGAGAGGGCCCAAGCAACTACCCTGAGCAACTCCAAAAGGCACATCATACTTGTTGGAGACGTATTCTCCGATGGTGACAAAAAACTGTCTTCCTGTAATATATGTTTTGAGCCACTCTAAGACGTGACCGGACAAGCCTACCCAAGATTCAAGGCGGTCAATTAGTATGTTGTGGTCTATCGTGTCAAAGGCGGCACTGAGGTCGAGGAGGATAAGAGCTGAAACTTTGTTTGCGGCAGTGTTGAGCCTAAGATCACTTATTATTTTGGTTAGTGCTGTTTCTGTGCTATGGTTGGCTCTAAAGCCTGATTGGAATTTTTCCAAGATATCATTCCCAGCCAGATGTTGATTAAGCTGTTTAAATACAACTTTTTCTAGTACCTTGCTTATAAAGGGGAGGTTTGATATAGGTCTGTAGTTGTTTAAAGAATTCTGATCTAAATTTGTCTTTTTTAGGAGTGGCTTTACCATGGCTGTTTTGAATGAGCTTGGAAAAATGCCTGTAAGCATAGAGGTGTTAACAATTTGCAGTAAAGGTGCTGCTAAGCAACCAAGTATGTTTTTTTAGCAGATATGTGGGGATCGCGTCAAGGCTGCAGGTAGACTGCTTACTTTCCCTGACTATTTTACAGAGGTCGTCCTCTGTAATTGGACAAAACTTTTGGAAGCTCTCAGGTCTCCTAGGGGGGTTTAACCCTCCCCTCGGTGTAGGCCTATCGCCTGAGTGGGCGACAGAGGTTGCTGCGTTTCCACCTTGGATGCCTTCTCTAATGTCGGCAATCTTTTTATTAAAAAATCTAGCAAATTCCTCGCACTTGGCATGTGATGCTGCATTTAGGTTGTTATTGCTATGTGTTGGATTAAGCAGGTGGTCAATAGTGGAAAAAAGAACTTTCGCATTATGCTGGTTGTCTGTTATGATTTTGGAAAAATATGCTTTTCTCTCTGAGCGTACCGCATTATTGTAGGAGGAGATCTCATCCCTAAGGGATTGTCTGTGGACTTCTAATTTAGTTTTCCTCCAAAGACGCTCGGTTACTCTGCATTTTCTTTTTAAAGCTCTAAGGGAGTCATTCATCCAAGTTGAATACCTAGCTTTGGTTCTTGTCGTCGTTCTAATTGGAGCTATCTAGAATTCCTCTTAAGTTGTTGTTGAAGCTATCAACCATTTCATCAGGTGTGCAGTGACCATTTAGTAGGTCACCTGATTTGATGAGGTCTGAAATCTTAAGCTCAGCAGAGGCATTAATGCGTCGTCTGTGAATGACATTGTTGGGTGTGCTAATTTGTGTTGAAATGTCAAAATCAAAAAACACACAGTGGTGGTCGGAGAGGCCGACGTCCGTGACCGATATAGGCCTATTGTTGATATCAAGTGCATGTGAAATAACAAGGTCAAGTGTGTTGCCTTTTCGATGGGTAGGCTGTTCTGTAACATTCTGGACGAGACCGAATCCATTTAATGTGTCTAAGAAAGACTTGGCTATTGCGTCATCTGATTTATTTACGTGGATATTAAAGTCGCCAGCAATTATTGCTTTGTCATAGTTAGTAAGTACGTCCGACATGAAGGTGGAGAAATCAGATAGAAATGACGAAGAGAATTTCGGTGGACGGTACAGAACAATAATGATCAGTTTGAGGTTTGCTTGGACCCTCATTGCCATGTATTCAAATGAAGAGAAAGAGCCCAGATTCATCTTAGTACAATTAAATTTGTTGGAGAAAAGTATGGCTACGCCTCCGCCTCGTTTCTTTGGTCTCGGGGCGTGAAGGAATTTGTAATCGGAAGGGCAAGCCTCAATAAAAGTAGCAGCCCCGTCGTCTTTAAGCCATGTTTCGGTAAGGAACATAAAGCTTATGTTTTTGTCCGAGACCAGCTGGTTTACTACGAAGCTTTTGTTGGTCAAGGACTGCACGTTAAGTAATGCAGCATTAACATTCAAAGTAGTAGAACTATTGTTAATGCGTTCAGGTGCAATCGTAATTAGGTTGTTGTGTACACAACCAGAGGGTCTATATCTGCGAGCTTTCCTACGGGTAGTGACAGCGTGGATAGCTAGTGGGGTAGGCCTACTCTCTGTTGGGCACGCAGTGTCTAAATTGGTGTAGTGCTTTGGATTTGAAACACCTGTTAGTCAATCCAAGGACCAAGAAATATCTTAACCCAGTCACTAGCATTGAGTGAAAAAAAGGTTTTGTGTAATTCTTCACATTTTGTGAGAAATCGCAGAAAAAGCGTATACTCTGCTGGGGTAAATAGGGTGAACTATGGTAAATTGGGACACTTTTGGTAGATCGCAAAAAAAACCCACTTTAAGTTTAAAATACACCAACATTTAGTAATTGTATGTCTTCATATGGGTCTTGGGTACATTTCCATGTAGGAATTAGTTTTTGAAGTATGATATTTTATAATATATTAACATTTAAAGACAGTGAGACACCAACTTCGTTGTGAGAAAATGCTATGGCAATTTGGGACAACCTTTAATGTAAAATGGGACAGTCTGTTTGATTATCATTATTTTTGCACAAACTGAAGAATAATATCGTTTTTCTCTTGTTAACAGTAGACTAGGATCTTAACTATTTAAAAAATGATATAACATCCCTGAAACATTTCCATTTCAAGAGAATATTGAAGGAGTATGGCATGTGTGACTGTGGCCATGTCCATTAGCATATGGGATGCATATTACAATACAGGCCTATGGCGTGCTAATATGTTATGCTAACAGCTAACAGAAGCCCATTCTGTTGCTATGAGAAAACTGTCCCATTTTAGCTTAAAATATTGTCCCAAATTAGCTCACTCCGCTATACTTACTAAAAGTATGTCTCCTTAATAAAGTAAAGACAAATGTGTAAATGTTTTGATATTGAGTTAAACCTTTAGTAAAACAACATATATTTCAATCATATTTTGTACCATATAATCACTAATTCAGCCATAATATCCTTATGATCTGATAGCATAATCGACATGTCAGCTAGCTAAACTGACAAGTGTTGGATCCACTGTCACTTCAAACCTTTGTTCATTTCTTTTATGATACTTAACACCAAATAAAATTATTGTTCCTTATACATGACAGTTGCAGTAACAATATTACATCCCATTTTGTGATTGGCTGCTAATATTTAGAAAGAAAACAACCCAAAACCTTATTTGTCCCACTTTGGCTGATGTCCCAAATTACCTTAGTTCACCCTATATGAGCACCACTGTATGCTAACTGGCATTTTTATATTGAAGCTCTCAAGCTGATGTATTGATTCATTTGCATTGTCCTTAATGAATGAATATGATCACACTACTGGATTAAGTTACTTAGATTGTTGGTATCTCGAAAATATTTTTGAGATAATTTTCCTTCATTTGTCATTTCTTTTCATTTCATTCAATTCCGCTTGCCAGGTGTCCAGTGTGCTTATAAGTTGTCCTGATATCCAGAAAGATGTTCTGCAACAGAGAGCGGTGGTTCCAGGTGGCAGGTAGGCTGCAAAGTAACTCGTCACTAACTAGTTTTATTTGGTAGGCTGCAAAGTAACTCGTCACTAACTAGTTTTATTTGGTAGGCTGCAAAGTAACTCGTCACTAACTAGTTTTATTTGGTAGGCTGTAAAGTTACTCGTCACAAACTAGTTTTATTTGGTAGGCTGTACAGCAGGGGTCCCCAAACTATGGCCGGGGGCTGCATGCGGCCCGGTTCCTAACTCAGTGTGGCCCTTAAAAAACATAAAACATAAATAAATAATGACCAGATTTTTCAAGACACTACTGAATTAATCCACTGTAATTATACTGTTGGCCAATAGAGCACACTCCTATTCTTTCAGAATCAAATCAAAACATCGGCAGTCAATGAGCAACCAACTGCATCTCGAGCTGTAGTTGCAGTCAGATCCCTGGTCATGTGGCCCTCTGATGGTTGCGATAAAAAAACTGTGGCCCTCCCCATGATAGGTGCCCACCCCTGCTGTACAGTATAGTCACTCTTTTGTTCATCTGCTTCATTCCTGCCATCCGATCCCTCCCCTGTGTAATCTGCTTCATTCCTGCCATCCCTCCCCTGTGTAATCTGCTTCATTCCTGCCATCCGATCCCTCCCCTGTGTAATCTGCTTCATTCCTGCCATCCCCTCCCCTGTGTAATCTGCTTCATTGCTGCCATCCCATGCCCTGTGTAATCTGCTTCATTGCTGCCATCCCCTGCCCTGTGTAATCTGCTTCATTGCTGCCATCCCCTGCCCTGTGTAATCTGCTTCATTCCTGCCATCCCCTCCCCTGTGTAATCTGCTTCATTGCTGCCATCCCATGCCCTGTGTAATCTGCTTCATTGCTGCCATCCCCTGCCCTGTGTAATCTGCTTCATTCCTGCCATCCCCTTCCCTGTGTAATCTGCTTCATTGCTGCCATCCCCTGCCCTGTGTAATCTGCTTCATTGCTGCCATCCCCTGCCCGGTGTAATCTGCTTCATTGCTGCCATCCCCTGCCCTGTGTAATCTGCTTCATTCCTGCCATCCCCTTCCCTGTGTAATCTGCTTCATTGCTGCCATCCCCTGCCCTGTGTAATCTGCTTCATTGCTGCCATCCCCTGCCCTGTGTAATCTGCTTCATTCCTGCCATCCCCTTCCCTGTGTAATCTGCTTCATTGCTGCCATCCCCTGCCCTGTGTAATCTGCTTCATTGCTGCCATCCGATCCCTCCCCTGTGTAATCTGCTTCATTCCTGCCATCCCATCCCCTGCCCTGTGTAATCTGCTTCATTGCTGCCATCCCCTCCCCTGTGTAATCAGTGTTTGGTTGTCATGTCAACAGTCAGCACTCCATGATGAGACCGAGACCTCAGACGGGGACGGCCCTCAAGTCCCACCCCTTACGCTCCAGCGAAGAGCTCCCGCACATGGTTAGTAGATCCCACCTCACATGGTAAACAGATCCCACCCCTTAGAGCTACCGCACGTGGTCAGTAGAGCAGATCCCACCCCTTACGCTCCAGCGAAGAGCTCCCGCACATGGTTAGTAGATCCCACCTCACATGGTAAACAGATCCCACCCCTTAGAGCTACCGCACGTGGTCAGTAGAGCAGATCCCACCCCTTACGCTCCAGCGAAGAGCTCCCGCACATGGTTAGTAGATCCCACCTCACATGGTAAACAGATCCCACCCCTTAGAGCTACCGCACGTGGTCAGTAGAGCAGATCCCACCCCTTACGCTCCAGCGAAGAGCTACCGCACATGGTTAGTAGATCAGATCCCTTAGAGCTACCACACATGGTTAGTAGATCAGATCCCACCCCTTAGAGCTACCCCACATGGTTAGTAGATCTCACCCCTTAGAGCTACCCCACATGGTTAGTAGATCTCACCCCTTAGAGCTACCACACATGGTTAGTAGATCAGATCCCTTAGAGCTACCCCACATGGTTAGTAGATCTCACCCCTTAGAGCTACCCCACATGGTTAGTAGATCTCACCCCTTAGAGCTACCACACATGGTTAGTAGATCGCACCCCTTACGTTCCAGCGAAGAGCTACCGCACATGGTTAGCATTTTTACCTTTATTTATATTCTTCATAAATAACTGCAGATTTCAAAAAGAAAGAAAGAAACAAACAAGGAAAGCTACTTAACAATAGCATAATAATGACACAATAGCACACAACACAACTATACATACTAGCTGACCTGTTTGACCTATTGACCTATTGACCTGTTGACCTATTGACGGGCCTCCTCTGACCTCTATATACTGCAGACGGTGACCTCCCAGAGTAATGCCACCGGGGTCCAGACGGCGGACTATCAGGTGACCGAACACCACGGACACCTGCGGCGGGGCAGGTGAGACTAGAGGGGGCGGGGCAGGTGAGACTAGAGGGGGCGGGGCAGGTGAGACTAGAGGGGGCGGGGCAGGTGAGACTAGAGCAGTGGATAGGTCTCTATCTTCTAGATCTATATCTAGATATTCGATAGATCTATTAGTGTGTTCCATTATTCGCCCTCTGTACTGTGTACCTTGTTTAAGTGCAGTGAACCCTCCGATGTGTGTGTGTGTGTATGTGTTGCGATGTGTGTGTGTGTGTATGTGTTGCGATGTGTGTGTGTGAGTGTGTGTGTGTGTGTGTGTGTGTGTGTGTGTGTGTCCTCTTTAGGCTGAAGCCGCTTATTCTAGATGAGGACACGGACCCTCCTGCACAACCCTGCCGGGGCATCAGCCCAGACTTCAAGTGAACAGGTGAACACTACATACTATTAGTCGGGGTCAGTTTTCCCAAAAGATGAACCCTGAAGGCAAATCATGTTAATTTTTGGTATACAACTGATTTAGGGTTATTCATCAGCCCAGACTTCAAGTGAACAGGTGAACACTACTATACTACAGGTGTACATACAGGTACATCAGCCCAGACTTCAAGTGAACAGGTGATGATCACTACATAGAGCAGGGGTGGGCAACTTTCATGATAAGGAGGGCCAAATTTTTTCATTGTGAACATTGGAGGGCCAGATGACTGCGGATCTGACTGCAGCTTGCAGATTCGAGGTGCAGTTGGTTGCTCAGTGGCCACCGAAAAAGTTTGGAGGCAATAGGAGTGTTCTCTGTCAGCCAACAGTGTAATTTTAACAGATTGACTCAGTAGTGGTTTAAAAAAAGTTTGTTCATTATAATTTATAAGTATGGTTTATCTATGGGCCGCACTTAGTAAGGAGGCGGGCCGCATGTGGCCCCCGGGCCTCCAGTTGCCCATCCCTGACATAGAGTATATGGACACAGACTTACATCAATAAATACAGTCCCAAGAAAAAGTTTGTACACCCTTTGAAATTTCTTACCTTTCTGTCAAAATTGGTCATAAAACATTGTCTGATCTTCCTGGAAATCGCAAGAAGGAACAACCAGAGTCTGCTTTAATTAATTCAACCCAAACATTTACAAGTTTTCATATTTTCAGTGGCCATAAGATGTAAACATTCACAGGACAGTAAGGCATAAGTAAGTACACCCTTGCATTCAATAGGTTTTAACCCTAAATTAGTCGCAATAACCTCAACCAGATGTTTCCTGTAGTTGCAGATCAGATTAACAAAACAATCTGGATGTATCTGGTCTCCCTCTTATTTAGAAAACTGCCTCTCGTCAGCAAGGTTTGTGGGATGTCTGGAGTGCATAGCTTTCTTGACTTCATGCCATAATCTCAATTGTTTTTTGTCAGGGCTTTGACTGGGCTATTCCAGAATCTGTATTTCATTATTATGAAGCCATTCTGAAGTCGATTTGCTTCTAAAGTATGGGTTGTTGTCACATTTCAGCACCCATCCTCTTGTGTGCTTCAACTGTGTGACAGACTACCTCACTTTTTTCTGTAAAATATCTTGATAAACTTCTGAGTTCATTGTTCCATTGATGATAGCAAACTCAAAAGGGCCTGAGGCAGCAAGGTAGCCGCATATAATGATGCTCCCGCCACCATACTCAAAGGCGGAGATGATGTTTTGGTGAAGGTGTGGTTCTCCAGTTCTCCTCCAAACCTGACATTGTGTGTTCCCCTGAACAAATCAACTTTGGTTTCAACGTTGGTCTACAGAATATTTTGCAGTAATTCTATGAAGCATATAAATGCTTTTTCGCAAACCTCAAAGGTGCAGCAATATTTTTTTGGACAGAAACCCCATTCATTTTAGATTGGCAGAATGAATCCCATTTTTAGCTATTCTTGGTTACATCTCCTCTTCTGAGTATGGTGGCGGGAGCATCATTATATGCGGCTACCTTGCTGCCTCAGGCCCTTGACAGTTTGCTTTTATCAGTGGAACAATGAACTCAAGTTTATTGTGATATTTTACAGAAAAAACGTGAGGAAGTCTGTCACACAGTTGAAGCACACAAGAGTATGGGTCCTGAAATGTGACAACAACCCATACTTTAGAAGCAAATCGACTTTAGAATGGCTTCATAATGAAATACAGATTCTGAAATNGCCCAGTCAAAGCCCTGACAAAAACAAATTCAGATTAAATGGCATGAAGTCAAGAAAGCTATGCACTCCAGACATCCCACAAACCTTGCTGACGAGAGGCAGTTCTCTAAAGAAGAGGGAGACAAGATACAAACAGATTGTTTTGTTAATCTGATCTGCAACTACAGGACAAGTCTGGTTGATGGTATTGCAACTAACTGAGGGTTAAGACCTACTTAATGCAAGGGTGTACTTACTTATGCCCTGCTCTCCTGTGAACATTATGGCCTTATGACCAATAAAAATATGATAACATGTAAATGTTTGGGTGGAATTAATTAAAGCAGACTCTGATTGTTCCTTCTTGAGATTTCCGGGAAGATCCGACCATGTTTTATGATCAATTTTGACAAAAATGTAAGAAATTTCAAAGGGTGTACAAACTTTTTCCTGGGACTGTATACCAGACTTCAAGTGAACAGGTGAACACTACATACCATATATGGACATAGACTTACATCAATAAATATATCAGACTTCAAGTGAACAGGTGAACACACTATACTACACCCCTGCCAGGGCATCAGCCCAGACTTCAAGTGAACAGGTGAACACTACATACAGTATATGGACATAGACTTACATCAATAAATATACCAGACTTCAAGTGAACAGGTGAACACTACATACTATTAGTCGGGGTCAGTTTTCCCAAAAGATGAACCCTGAAGGCAAATCATGTTAATTTTTGGTATACAACTGATTTAGGGTTATTCAAGGCTGCTGAATCAAAATCTGTTGTATACCGGGCACGAAAATTTACCGAAATGCCTGAAACGGGCAAAATCCTATATGGCCGCCAACACCAGGTCAAAATCTCGCAATCCCGTTTCTTTTTGACTAAACAAGGTATGAATATGAAAATAACACTTACCTTGATGTTTTCATACATGTGGAACCCCATTCTGTCATAGATTTGAAGAAAATGCTTATATCATTGGCTGGCAGTTTTTTTAAAAGCAGAGAGCCTCATATTGTCAGTGATTTTTAGCATTTTGATCAAACTTTCAAGATCCACAGAAAATAATGTCTGATGTCTTTGTGAACACCAACACCAAAAACTGCACTGAATTGTCTACTTTCACCTGAAAGAAGAAGTTTCTGCCTACCCATTTCGATTCTTTAGCTTTTGGCAGTAGAACATGGGATGACGCCACCAAAAAAATCACAGATTTTTTACCACAAAATAGTACACTTGTCCATATTTCAGAAGAAAACAAACAAACAACTGTGGGTGGAGTTTAAAATCTTTATATGTCAGGCATTAGTCATAGAAACCCATTTACATCATAACTGATTGTTCTGTGGCACAAGTAAAAAAACAAAAGCAAAAAAAAACAAAACAAAAAAAGAGCTTGTTCAATGTTATGTCGTGTAAATGTGTAATGTCAGTTTCACAGTAAAATAGCAGTGGTCAGGAGTCAACACAACGCACCAGTGTCCTGAAACACACACAGTACTGTACTAGTAATATGACACATGTTACTCAAGTGATAGTTAAAGGGTATGCCACTATTTTGGGGCTTAATACAGTTAAAATCATTGGCTGGGGTTTATAAAGGCGGTAAAGTGTCTTAATTTTCATGTTAAGCGTCATGTTAAGTTTAAAGAGGGAGCATGTCGCTAGGCTAGTGAAAGTCAATGGATCCATGTAGCATTGTAGCATGCTACATGGATCCATTGACTTTCACTAGCCTAGCGACATATTCCCTCTTTTAACTTGTCTTAAAGCAAGACAACGCTTAACATGAAAATTAAGACACTTTACCACCTTTATAAACCCCAGCCAACGATTTTAACTGTATTAAGCCCCAAAATAGTGGCATACCCTTTTAAGGACTAACGGGTGACTAAAAAACAAAGCCATCCTACTCGGACCTAGTGCTGCAGCTGGAGAGAAGAATCATCATTTCACTTCACAGGAATTGTTGGAACTTTTCACTAAAATAACAACTACAAGGACACTTGGGATTGTTTTCTTTAGGAGGTATCACCACATTTGAAAAACAAAAAACAAACAACAACAACAACAAACCAAAAGCCAGTGTTATTGTATCCTGTTGTCATGCGATATGAAAACTGGTCCTGGTTTCCTGGTTCCTGTTTGTTTCTGACCTGTATTTGAGTCTGTGCATGTAAGTTATTTAGGCAGCTAAGTGTAATGTAATGTAATGTAATGTATTGTAATGTATTCTTTAGGCAGCTAAGTGTAATGTAATGTAATGTAATATATTCTTTAGGTAGCTAACTATGTTATGTAATGTAATGTTTATGTAATGTGTAATGTGTAATGTAATTTTTCTGTATTGTTTTGGCAGCATTTGGAGCAGTTCTCCCTTTGAGCCAGCAGGTGGCAGCATGGAACAACAGATTTCTGCATCAGCAACGCTTCAGTGCAGCATGGAGGCCATAATAAACTGATCCTTCCTGTATATGTATGCAGAAGAGTAACTTTATAACTGTATCTGTCCCGCCTGTAGTGCATATGATATGACACCACACCACACCACACCACAGGACACTACGCTGAGCTACTGGGAGGTAGAGTTTGTGATTTTAGTCGGTTATCTTCTAAACGTATGCTGGTCATTCACAAATGTGTTGTTTTCATCAATATTTGCTGAGTAATAAACTAATATTTCCTGGTCTGACCAAAGCACAGTAACCTCTCCAGGCAAATATGTCTATGACTGCTATTACAAAATGGTGGATTGCCATGGAGATGAAGTATGAAAAGTGCAAATTTCCCAGTCATAATGAAAACTTAGAACTCGATGGTGATGATAAATAATATATGCCTACGTGAAAAATGTAACACTTGTGAATGGGCAGCATTAATTCTGGAAATAAGCAACTAAAAAAACGACATGGTCTACCTTTAATACGCGTTAGTCTTTTCAAGTTGATATGAATAGCTAGAGCTCTGAGTAGACGTATTGCTTGTTCATCAACGTAGATGTCATGAGATATTATGGCAACCAACACCAATCTGAATGTTTTCTGTGTACACATCTAACCATTTAAATTATACAGAGCAGCATTAAAATACTCAGCAGTTAAACTTTAAAACATCTCGTCTTGTCTTGTCCTGTATATCCTTCATTGCTATGTTAGTGCCATCTTCTGTTTGCGAACTTACAAACATTCATCCCATTCTTATCCAACGCTTGGCAAAGTTATAATCCCAAAACACATAATCCCCTACCCATCAACAATATAAATTAAAGCACGACTGTCTTGTTTATCCTAAAAGAAGTAGAAGAAGAAGATAAAAACAAGACGACAAGGGAAAGATGAAAAAGGGGAAAGTACATCAAGACATTTTTAGGTTTGGCAACTAGGAAACCCTAACCTCCACCCCCAAACCCAACACCACCCCTCCTGTACCCCCAACACCACCCCTCCTGTACCCCCAACACCACCCCTCCTGTGCCTGTACCCCCAACACCACCCCTCCTGTACCCCAACACCACCCCTCCTGTACCCCAACACCACCCCTCCTGTACCCCAACACCACCCCTCCTGTACCCCCAACACCACCCCTCCTGTACCCCAACACCACCCCTCCTGTACCCCAACACCACCCCTCCTGTACCCCCAACACCACCCCTCCTGTACCCCCAACACCACCCCTCCTGTACCCCCAACACCACCCCTCCTGTACCCCCAACACCACCCCTCCTGTACCCCCAACACCACCCCTCCTGTACCCCCAAACCCAACACCACCCCTCCTGTACCTCCCTCCCTACTCCTGTACCCCCCTTTCATCATCTGAGGTGTGGCTGTGACATCCCCCAGAGACACTAGTAGCTATGGGCCTGCCTGGCCACCGGGCGCATAAATAGGTCGACCGACTGCCACAGACGTGCTGGTAATTCGTGCTGCAGAACCCGACACTGCGCCCACCACGAATGACCATGAATTCTGGAAATACACAACTGAAAATCTCACACAGTGTCCCTTTAAGAAAGAAGCTCTCAGTGCCACTCAATGATGAGTGCCGAGAAGTTCCTCCAACAGTCATAAGTTACGTATGTTACAGAAAAATCCACACAAATTGTACATAATATATAAACACTAAAAAGATCTTCTGCTCTGTAGTTTTGTTCTGTTATGTTGTGTCCACCTCCCGCACCTTGGTGGCTTTGTGATCAACAAGGGTGAGATAAGATTTGGGTAACGCTTTACTTTACGGTACAGTAATTACTGTGTACTTTCTGTGTAACAACAGGGTAACAGAAAGACGTTACATGGTATCTAGCAGGTAAAAGGGGATAATTACAAAGTAAATACCATGTTATACACATATCTCCAGAATTACTATGAAACTACTGGGTATTTTCTAACCATCTAATCATCGAACTTCTCTCTGTTACCCTGTTGTTACCCCATTAATGGTATTTACTTTGTAATTACCCCCTTTTTACCCTTTAAATACATGTAACTTCTCTCTGTTACCCTGTTGTTACCTAGAAAGTACACAGTAATTACACATGGTAACTGTACCGTGAAGTAAAGTGTTACCCAGATTTGTAATTGACGAGGGTGAGATATTAAACGGTTGTAAAACGGGGGAAACTGCCCAGTGAAGTTCCCAAGCCTTGACTGTGGCCAAGAAGTAACAAATGAAAGTGTGTGTGTGAATTGAAACAGTTCGTTGCCAAGTCAGGCAGAGGTATAGAGACTGGAACTGATTGTCTTGATTGGGTGAGAGGGCAGAAGTAGAGGAAGAGGGAGAGGGAGAGGAAGAGGAGCGGAGTGGGGAGGGGAGGAGAGAGGAGTGGAGGGGAGAGGAGGAGAGGAGAGGAGGAGAGAAGAGAGGAGGAGGAGAGGAGGGGAGAGGAGGAGAGGAGAGAGCAGAAGCAAAGGAAGGGAAGAGAAGAGAAAAAATGGGGAGGGAGGGAAAGAGGGAGGAGAGAGAAAGACCACCATCCACAGGAGCAGCCCGCTGTGTGTGTGTGCATGTGCTTCGGTGCACATGTGTGTAAATGTTTGCGAGTGTGCATGTTTGAGTGTACGTATGCATGTGTGTGTATGTATGCATGTGTGTGTGAGTGTGTATGTATGTATGTATGTATGTATGTATGTATGTATGTATGTATGTATGCATGTGTGTGTGAGTGTGTATGTGTGCGTTTATGTGCGTGTCTGCATGTTACTCATCAAGTCCTTCTGTAGGTGGCATTGGAGATGCCAAGCAAACATCCATCCATCCATCCATCCATCCATCCATCCACGCCTGGCTGAGGCCCTGCTGCATTGTGGGAGACAGGATAGGTGGGAGCGGCGGGTGGCGAGTGATGTGACGTCATGCGGTGTGGTGTTTTATTTGGCCCTCTAGCCTTCAAAGAGGCTCCTCAAAAACATGAGAGGAGAGGAGAGGAGAGGAGAGGAGAGGAGAGGAGAGAAGATGAGAGGAGAGGAGAGGAGAGGAGAGGAGAGGAGAGGAGAGGAGAGGAGAGGAGAGCAGAGGAGAGGAGAGGAGAGGGGGATAGAGCGAGGAAGGGAGAGGAGATGAGGTGTGACGTCATGTGGCGTTATGTCCGTGTGGCCCTCTTGTCTTCAAAGAGGCTCCGCAGCACGTAGACTTGTATTCCCGACACCAGCATCATCAGCAGCAGGTTGGTGAAGGACCAGACGTTGACGCGCTCGTAGTTGCTCTCCTGCAGGTTGCGGTCACGCGCCTCAAACGCACGCAGCACCGTCTGGATCTGAAGACTCTTCCCCAGACGAGCTTTCACACTGTTGATCGTGTCCTGGGAGAGGGAGGCAGAGAGGCAGAGTTTAAGGGACACTGTGCAGGAAATGGTCAAAAAAGCTACTGCAACTATGCTGCTCATTGAAACTGGGCTCCCTATTGCCAAATTTGATCTTTTCATGAAAGTTTACTAAGTAATAAACTAATATTTTCTAGTATGGCCGAAGTACAGTCATGTTTGCAGCTAAAAATGGCTATTTTTGGAAATTCAAAATGGCGGACCATGGAGAAGATCCCCCTTTTCATGTAAGAAAAGTGCAATTTTTCCAGTCATAATGAATACTTAGAATTTGATGGTGGTGGTGAGTATTCATGAAAAAGGTAACATTAGTGAATGGGCAGCATGAATTCTGGAAATAAACAACTAAAAATCTCACACAGTGTCCCTTAAGGAAAGAATAATCAATTATCCTATTTATTTCACTAATTCTATCCAATCCTAATCAATGATCCTATTTGCAGCCAGGCGACTAGGGGTCATGCCTCCATGACGATACGATTCAATATCGATTTCTTATTATTTGATGCGGTACGATTCGATTATTTTCGATACTTAAGAATGCCCCACGATACGATGCGATTTGATTCAATCATCAGAATATATCACAATATATTTATACATTTCCATACAATTTACACCCCTGCAGACGGCACACTACTCCACCTCCGATTTGCCGTTTTACTACAATATTCTTCTACAACATTACAACAATATCATGGCATTACAGCTAAGGTTAGACTGATATATATAGGTCCAATATCGGGCCGATATTTGCATATTTTAAGTGTATTGGTATCGGCTGATACGCAATATTTATTATTTTATGTCATTCGTTTTTTCTTTTCTTTTTTTTTATTACTTGATTGTTAGACATTACTTGCTTGTTAGAGTGGGTGTTTAAATGTTAGTTCTACCTCAATTTGATAATGTTAAAGGAATGTTTATTTTTAACTTGAGACCTGGAATATTTGTCATTTTTTAACCTTTTTTTTTTTACCCATATCGGCCCCAAATATCGGGTATCGGAAATCGGGTATCGGCCAAGGGTGATGAAAAAAAAAAAATCGGTATCGCATCGGCCATTAAAAAACCTGTATCGGTCGACCCCTAATTACAGCTATTCTTTACTGACACATCACCCCTTGGTCATTGCCACTGTGGTTCATGTGGTCAGTGAGTAGCTTTTTCTACCTTGAAATCATAGTTTTCAAAATTTAACTTGAGTGGTCCATCGACTTGTAATTATGTGAATGGCACCCGGAAGCCATTATGCCAGCCAGCCTCCATGGCCTGTTGCTCCACAGTTTGGGAGAGCAGAGCAGAGCAGAGCAGAGCAGAGCAGAGCAGAGCAGAGCAGAGTAGAGTAGAGTAGAGTAGAGTAGAGTAGAGTAGAGTAGAGTAGAGTAGAGTAGAGTAGAGCAGAGCAGAGCAGAGCAGAGCAGAGCAGAGCAGAGCAGAGTAGAGCAGAGTAGAGTAGAGTAGAGTAGAGTAGAGTAGAGCGTCTCTCTGTAGTTCTGGATGAAGAAGACAAATGACTCCATGTTCACCCCGGTGCCCTGGTGTCTTGCCCCTCTTCCTCTTTCCAGATATTTTTTCCTTATTTATGGCCGTTCATGTTTTTCCTCCACCCCTCAGAGCTGCATCATACAGATCTCCTGATAGTATCATGTGTCCCTTGAGACAGGAACTCTGAGGACTTATGCAATGTCATTCATACTCTACGAGCTGCTGTTACCAACTGAAGACTTAACTGGCGAATACACCAGCAGCGACAAACGATGAAGTGACAGAGAATCGCTGGACTGTGCAGCAGGAGCGATGCGAGCGATAGAAGCGACTAGAGTGTAACCGTTGAAAGCGGAATGCAAGCATTCGGACAATCCCATTGGCTGTGGCGGCTGTCGCTGAATCCCATCATAGCTCATTTGCATAACATTCACTGAAGCTCAACTACAAACTCAAATCGCTCGAATGGCCTCTAGTCGGCCAAATTGCTTTTCTCTCTTCTGTCGCCGGTGACTCAATACAAAATCAATCACTCCCGTCGCTGGACTCGCTCTCGTCTCGCTTGGTGTATTCGTGCCTTAATGCTCTCTCCAGCTGCTGCTCTCTGCTTCCTGTTGCCTATTGTTCATTTGTCTTCAGGACAATTGGCTAAATTAAGGTCCAGTGATGCGGCAACATATAATGCATCACAATGCATGCATGTTCCTCCATATTATTGACCAGTATTGTCTTTTTTTAAAAACATCACAGTCAAGCAATGAGGAAAGAAAAATAAAGCAAATGTTGCCATCATAAACAATCGGTACTGTAGTCATGTGTTTCATTGTTGCCAATTGATGTACTTATGGGTTAGATCAGTGATTCTCAAACTATGGGCCGGGGCCCTCTGGTGGGCCCTGAAGGTATTCCAAGTGGGCCTTCAAATCATTTTTCAAAAATAATAATCATATTTCGGTGTGTGTTGCTGTTGATTTATCTGAGATTTATTCTTCATTGGGTCAGAGGTGGGCCCCAAACATTTTTGACAATTTTGAGTGGGCCCCAAGTTGAAAAAGGTTGGGAACCACTGGGTTATACGATGACTTGCCCTTGCCTCCTGATGCCATCCTACGTACTTCCACCGTACTTTCATTTTGGAGTCAACAGTTGGCTTTTGCACATGCTAGACTTGCCCAGCCCATCTCTTCATGTAGTTAAAGGCCCAGTCCATCTCTTCATGTAGTCATCTTAAAGGCCCAGCCCATCTCTTCATGTAGTCATATTAAAGGCCCAGCCCATCTCTTCATGTAGTCATATTAAAGGCCCAGCCCATCTCTTCATGTAGTCATCTTAAAGGCCCAGCCCATCTCTTCATGTAGTTAAAGGCCCAGTCCATCTCTTCATGTAGTCATATTAAAGGCCCAGCCCATCTCTTCATGTAGTCCTATTAAAGGCCCAGTCCATCTCTTCATGTAGTCATCTTAAAGGCCCAGCCCATCTCTTCATGTAGTCATCTTAAAGGCCCAGTCCATCTCTTCATGTAGTTAAAGGCCAAGCCCATCTCTTCATGTAGTTAAAGGCCCAGCCCATCTCTTCATGTAGTTAAAGGCCCAGCCCATCTCTTCATGTAGTCATCTTAAAGGCCCAGCCCATCTCTTCATGTAGTCATCTTAAAGGCCCAGTCCATCTCTTCATGTAGTCATCTTAAAGGCCCAGCCCATCTCTTCATGTAGTCATATTAAAGGCCCCGCCCATCTCTTCATGTAGTCATCTTAAAGGCCCAGTCCATCTCTTCATGTAGTTAAAGGCCCAGCCCATCTCTTCATGTAGTCATCTTAAAGGCCCAGTCCATCTCTTCATGTAGTTAAAGGCCCAGTCCATCTCTTCATGTAGTCATATTAAAGGCCCAGCCCATCTCTTCATGTAGTCATATTAAAGGCCCAGCCCATCTCTTCATGTAGTCCTATTAAAGGCCCAGTCCATCTCTTCATGTAGTCATCTTAAAGGCCCAGCCCATCTCTTCATGTAGTCCTCTTAAAGGCCCAGCCCATCTCTTCATGTAGTCCTCTTAAAGGCCCAGCCCATCTCTTCATGTAGTCCTCTTAAAGGCCCAGCCCATCTCTTCATGTAGTCATCTTAAAGGCCCAGTCCATCTCTTCATGTAGTTAAAGGCCAAGCCCATCTCTTCATGTAGTTAAAGGCCCAGCCCATCTCTTCATGTAGTTAAAGGCCCAGCCCATCTCTTCATGTAGTTAAAGGCCCAGTCCATCTCTTCATGTAGTCCTCTTAAAGGCCCAGCCCATCTCTTCATGTAGTCCTCTTAAAGGCCCAGTCCATCTCTTCATGTAGTCCTCTTAAAGGCCCAGCCCATCTCTTCATGTAGTCCTCTTAAAGGCCCAGCCCATCTCTTCATGTAGTCCTCTTAAAGGCCCAGCCCATCTCTTCATGTAGTCATCTTAAAGGCCCAGCCCATCTCTTCATGTAGTCATATTAAAGGCCCAGCCCATCTCTTCATGTAGTCATCTTAAAGGCCCAGTCCATCTCTTCATGTAGTCATCTTAAAGGCCCAGTCCATCTCTTCATGTAGTCATCTTAAAGGCCCAGCCCATCTCTTCATGTAGTCCTCTTAAAGGCCCAGCCCATCTCTTCATGTAGTCCTCTTAAAGGCCCAGCCCATCTCTTCATGTAGTTAAAGGCCCAGCCCATCTCTTCATGTAGTTAAAGGCCCAGTCCATCTCTTCATGTAGTCCTCTTAAAGGCCCAGCCCATCTCTTCATGTAGTCCTCTTAAAGGCCCAGTCCATCTCTTCATGTAGTCCTCTTAAAGGCCCCGCCCATCTCTTCATGTAGTCCTCTTAAAGGCCCCGCCCATCTCTTCATGTAGTCCTCTTAAAGGCCCCGCCCATCTCTTCATGTAGTCATCTTAGAGGCCCAGCCCATCTCTTCATGTAGTCATCTTAAAGGCCCAGCCCATCTCTTCATGTAGTCATCTTAAAGGCCCAGTCCATCTCTTCATGTAGTTAAAGGCCCAGTCCATCTCTTCATGTAGTCATATTAAAGGCCCAGCCCATCTCTTCATGTAGTCCTCTTAAAGGCCCAGCCCATCTCTTCATGTAGTCCTCTTAAAGGCCCAGCCCATCTCTTCATGTAGTCATCTTAAAGGCCCAGTCCATCTCTTCATGTAGTCATCTTAAAGGCCCAGCCCATCTCTTCATGTAGTCATATTAAAGGCCCAGCCCATCTCTTCATGTAGTCCTCTTAAAGGCCCAGCCCATCTCTTCATCTTAAAGGCCCAGCCCATCTCTTCATGTAGTCATCTTAAAGGCCCAGCCCATCTCTTCATGTAGTCATCTTAAAGGCCCAGCCCATCTCTTCATGTAGTCATCTTAAAGGCCCAGTCCATCTCTTCATGTAGTCATCTTAAAGGCCCAGCCCATCTCTTCATGTAGTCATATTAAAGGCCCAGCCCATCTCTTCATGTAGTTAAAGGCCCAGCCCATCTCTTCATGTAGTCCTCTTAAAGGCCCAGCCCATCTCTTCATCTTAAAGGCCCAGCCCATCTCTTCATGTAGTCCTCTTAAAGGCCCAGTCCATCTCTTCATGTAGTCCTCTTAAAGGCCCAGCCCATCTCTTCATGTAGTCCTCTTAAAGGCCCAGTCCATCTCTTCATGTAGTCCTCTTAAAGGCCCAGCCCATCTCTTCATGTAGTCATATTAAAGGCCCAGCCCATCTCTTCATGTAGTCATCTTAAAGGCCCAGCCCATCTCTTCATGTAGTCATCTTAAAGGCCCAGCCCATCTCTTCATGTAGTCATATTAAAGGCCCAGCCCATCTCTTCATGTAGTCATATTAAAGGCCCAGCCCATCTCTTCATGTAGTCATATTAAAGGCCCAGCCCATCTCTTCATGTAGTTAAAGGCCCAGCCCATCTCTTCATGTAGTCATATTAAAGGCCCAGCCCATCTCTTCATGTAGTCATCTTAAAGGCCCAGCCCATCTCTTCATGTAGTCATCTTAAAGGCCCAGCCCATCTCTTCATGTAGTCATCTTAAAGGCCCAGCCCATCTCTTCATGTAGTCATATTAAAGGCCCAGTCCATCTCTTCATGTAGTCATCTTAAAGGCCCAGCCCATCTCTTCATGTAGTTAAAGGCCCAGTCCATCTCTTCATGTAGTCCTCTTAAAGGCCCAGCCCATCTCTTCATGTAGTCCTCTTAAAGGCCCAGCCCATCTCTTCATGTAGTCCTCTTAAAGGCCCAGTCCATCTCTTCATGTAGTCCTCTTAAAGGCCCAGCCCATCTCTTCATGTAGTCCTCTTAAAGGCCCAGCCCATCTCTTCATGTAGTTAAAGGCCCAGCCCATCTCTTCATGTAGTCATATTAAAGGCCCAGCCCATCTCTTCATGTAGTCATCTTAAAGGCCCAGTCCATCTCTTCATGTAGTCATCTTAAAGGCCCAGCCCATCTCTTCATGTAGTCATATTAAAGGCCCAGCCCATCTCTTCATGTAGTCCTCTTAAAGGCCCAGCCCATCTCTTCATGTAGTCCTCTTAAAGGCCCAGCCCATCTCTTCATGTAGTCATCTTAAAGGCCCAGCCCATCTCTTCATGTAGTCATCTTAAAGGCCCAGCCCATCTCTTCATATTAAAGGCCCAGCCCATCTCTTCATGTAGTTAAAGGCCCAGCCCATCTCTTCATGTAGTCATATTAAAGGCCCAGCCCATCTCTTCATGTAGTCATCTTAAAGGCCCAGCCCATCTCTTCATGTAGTCATCTTAAAGGCCCAGCCCATCTCTTCATGTAGTCATCTTAAAGGCCCAGCCCATCTCTTCATGTAGTCCTCTTAAAGGCCCAGCCCATCTCTTCATCTTAAAGGCCCAGCCCATCTCTTCATGTAGTCCTCTTAAAGGCCCAGCCCATCTCTTCATGTAGTCCTCTTAAAGGCCCAGCCCATCTCTTCATGTAGTCCTCTTAAAGGCCCAGCCCATCTCTTCATGTAGTTAAAGGCCCAGCCCATCTCTTCATCTTAAAGGCCCAGCCCATCTCTTCATGTAGTCCTCTTAAAGGCCCAGCCCATCTCTTCATGTAGTCCTCTTAAAGGCCCAGCCCATCTCTTCATGTAGTCATCTTAAAGGCCCAGCCCATCTCTTCATGTAGTCATATTAAAGGCCCAGCCCATCTCTTCATGTAGTCATCTTAAAGGCCCAGCCCATCTCTTCATGTAGTCATATTAAAGGCCCAGCCCATCTCTTCATGTAGTTAAAGGCCCAGCCCATCTCTTCATGTAGTCATATTAAAGGCCCAGCCCATCTCTTCATGTAGTCCTCTTAAAGGCCCAGCCCATCTCTTCATGTAGTCCTCTTAAAGGCCCAGCCCATCTCTTCATCTTAAAGGCCCAGCCCATCTCTTCATGTAGTCCTCTTAAAGGCCCAGCCCATCTCTTCATGTAGTCCTCTTAAAGGCCCAGCCCATCTCTTCATGTAGTCCTCTTAAAGGCCCAGCCCATCTCTTCATGTAGTCATCTTAAAGGCCCAGCCCATCTCTTCATGTAGTCATATTAAAGGCCCAGCCCATCTCTTCATGTAGTTAAAGGCCCAGCCCATCTCTTCATGTAGTCATATTAAAGGCCCAGCCCATCTCTTCATGTAGTCATCTTAAAGGCCCAGCCCATCTCTTCATGTAGTCATCTTAAAGGCCCAGCCCATCTCTTCATGTAGTCATATTAAAGGCCCAGCCCATCTCTTCATGTAGTTAAAGGCCCAGCCCATCTCTTCATGTAGTCATATTAAAGGCCCAGCCCATCTCTTCATGTAGTTAAAGGCCCAGTCCATCTCTTCATGTAGTCATCTTAAAGGCCCACTCCGCTACTGCAGGCCTGGTGGGTCATGATGTCACCAGAGATTCTGAGTATTCTCCAGTCTCCCTGCTGTCATTACAGCTCAGGCCATCCAGCCCATATGCCTGCAACTAGAACTGAACTGAACTGAACTGGAGGCTGTGCTAGTGTTTTGTTTGTCACCGTATGGGTGACATTGCCAAAGCAAGGCGGTCAAAAGTGACGGCTCTTTCTTGTCAACAATGACAACCTTGTTCTGTGTGTGTGTGTGTGTGTGTGTGTGTGTGTGTGTGTGTGTGTGTGTGTGTGTGTGTGTTGGGGGCGTGTGGGCGCGCATGTGCACATATGTGAGTATGTGTTTGTGTGTGCTTATACACATATGTACGTGTGTGTGCGCATGACGCGTGTTACTTTTCCCTGACCGACACACACAGGTGATGGTGATGTCTCACATGTTCGCTCCTGACTGATGTGTTATTGTTATCCGACGTCCATACCATCTGCAGCACACATGCAAACACATGAGGGGAGAGGAGACAGCCAGCCAACCAGCCAGCCAGCCAGTCAGGGATGCCATTCCATTCCATTCCACGCTATGCATTCTAGAACATTCTCTCACTCACCATAACAGAGATTCTTCTCTCTACCCTCTCTGACCATAATGTCTTATAGAACACTCGCTCAAAATAATCTCTTCCAGAACAGTGGTTCTCAAAGTGTGGTCCGGGTACCACTGGTGGTCCACGACAGAGCTCAGGTGGTTGGCGAGGGGATTTATACTTTTCCAAGACAAGCCTGCAGTAGGCTATATATTTGTAACATGATTACAAAGCTAAACATAGCTGGAATCATATTGTCATCACAATAAGTCATAGGCTTGTGATGTGGATAAAAGTGATCTAGATTGAAATTAGCAGTTTCAAATTAGCACCCGTCAGCTGGCAATTCAGTTGACAGGTGCTCCCTGAACATTTTTGGGGGGACCAAGTGGTCCTCCTCAGCCTGAAAAAGAAACACTGTTCTAGAATATTCTCTCAGAATAATGTCTTCTTAGAATATTCTCTCACCATAATGTCTTCTAGAATATTCTCTCACCATAATGTCTTCTAGAATGTTATCTCACCATAATGTCTTCTAGAATATTCTCTCACCATAATGTCTTCTAGAATATTCTCTCATCATAATGTCCTCTAGAATATTCTCTCACCATAATGTCTTCTAGATTATTCTCTCACCATAATGTCTTCTAGATTATTCTCTCACCATAATGTCTTCTAGAATATTCTCTCACCATAATGTCTTCTAGAATATTCTCTCACCATAATGTCTTCTAGATTATTCTCTCACCATAATGTCTTCTAGATTATTCTCTCACCATAATGTCTTTTAGAATATTCTCTCACCATAATGTCTTCTAGATTATTCTCTCACCATAATGTCTTCTAGAACTAGGGCTGGGTATCGCAGCCATGTTCCTGTATCGATTCGATTTCGATTCTTAGGGCTTTGAATCGATTAATCACGATTCAATTCGATTCAATCCGTTCCCTTCTTGGTGCCAGAATTTCCCCCAAAAGATGCTGTTGCCTATTTTTATGTAAAAATGTCAAAGGGCTGTGGCTTGACAGTGTGAACAGATTGCTAATTTGTAATAAGTAGGCCTAGGCCTAATTGACTAATACTACTCGGTATTTTCCATAGACCTAAATTAAACAAAAATAAAAGGAAAAAAAAAAAAACATTCGATTTTGTCCCCTGTGAATCGATTATGTGAATTTCGATTTGATTCGATCGATTATCGATTAACTCGATTATTTTACCCAGCCCTATCCAGAATATTCTCTCACCATAATGTCTTTTAGAACATTCTCTCACCATAATGTCTTCCAGTTTCATGTCCAACATGTCGGTTCCGTGCACGTACTGCTTCCACTCTTCTTGCTCGTTGTTCTCCTCCCCCATGTTGTCCAGGATCAGCTCGAAGAAGATGATCTTCTCCGACACGGTGCTGAAGGTGTTGTCGAAACAGAACATGTAGTCACCCTCGTGGGTCTCGACTCTGTAGGGGTGACAGACGACAGAAGACTAGTTAGTCATGTACACAACAGAACATGTAGTCGCCCTCGTGGGTCTCGACTCTGTAGGGGTGACAGACGACAGGAGACTAGTTAGTCATGTACACAACAGAACATGTAGTCACCCTCGTGGGTCTCGACTCTGTAGGGGTGACAGACGACAGAAGACTAGTTAGTCATGTACACAATAGAGGATGGTTCTTGTGTACCACACACTGATGAAGGCTAGATAGCCGAAACGCGTTTGCTTTTTGGACATGGTGGTAATATAAATAAATAATGAGACGCAGTTTTGTGAGTGCGGATTTTTCTTCCTTAAGTTGATACTTTTTATCTCGCACCCAAAGACTTTCGTTTTTCCAAGAAGTTGAGCGCGTCCTTTGCCAAATCATGTACACATTAGAACATGTAATCACCCTCGCGTGTCTCCACTCTGTAGGGGTGATAGACGACAGGAGACTAGTTAGTCATGTACACAACAGAACAGGGGTGTCAAACTCAAATTGACCGAGGGCCAAAATCAAAATATGGAACGAAGTCGAGGGCCGAACTCAAGATTTATTTGTAATAAATGGACTAAAATCCTGCAGGCATGCACTTACGCATAGTTCAATTTCACACACACTGGCACATATTGTATTGCATAGGAGTGTGAGCTGTGTCATTGGCCTGGGCCCGCTCATACTTCTGAGAAACACCACATTTCATGTTGTTTAAGTCTTGGTAAACTGTACATTAATGATGCATGAGGGTAATACACATTTGAAATGATCTCGCGGGCCAAATAAAGTGACTCCGCGGGCCAGATTTGGCCCCCGGGCCTGAGTTTGACACCCCTGCAATAGAACATGTAATCGCCCCCGTGCGTCTCCACTCTGTAGGGGTGATAGACATCAGACTGGTTAGTGATGTCCACATCTACAACCGTAGTCTGGTTAGTGACGTTCACATCTGAAAAGTTTGAAGATGGGCCATCGCTCACTGTGATGACTTTAAAGACGTTATGGGATGTTGTTTTGCTCAAAAGGAAAAACAAAGTCTGTAAAGTCAAGGAGTGTGCGGTGGCCCATCTTTAACGTTTTAAGCGTCTTCTAATCCTGCAGTCACTACAGCACATCCCCTGAGCTGTTAACATAAACAGGAGTTTGATCTCTTTGTGATGCACATCTGAACTGTAACCGTGAGAGAGCTGTCAGATTAAAACAGGCGTGTATCCATGTGTGCTACAGTGTGATGCAGATTAAAACAGGCGTGTATCCATGTGTGTGCTACAGTGTGTACTGTGAGTAGTTTAACACAGGTGTGTATCCATGTGTGTGCTACAGTGTGTAACTGCAGATTAAAACAGGCGTGTATCCATGTGTGTGCTACAGTGTACTGTGAGCAGTTTAAAACAGGCGTGTATCCATGTGTGTGCTACAGTGTGTAACTGCAGATTAAAACAGGCGTGTATCCATGTGTGTGCTACAGTGTACTGTGAGTAGTTTAAAACAGGCGTGTATCCATGTGTGTGCTACAGTGTGTAACTGCAGATTAAAATATGTGTGTGTGCATGTGTGCACTACAGTGTACTGTGAGCAGTTTAAAACAGGCGTGTATCCATGTGTGTGCTACAGTGTGCTGCAGATTAAAACAGGCGTGTATCCATGTGTGCTACAGTGTACTGTGAGTAGTTTAACACAGGCGTGTATCCATGTGTGCTACAGTGTGATGCAGATTAAAACAGGCGTGTATCCATGTGTGCTACAGTGTGCTGCAGATTAAAACAGGCGTGTATCCATGTGTGTGCTACAGTGTGCTGCAGATTAAAACAGGCGTGTATCCATGTGTGCTACAGTGTACTGTGAGTAGTTTAACACAGGCGTGTATCCATGTGTGTGCTACAGTGTACTGTGAGTAGTTTAACACAGGTGTGTAGTGTAGTGCAGTGGTTCCCAACCTCTTTCCTAAGGGACCCATGTTTTTACTATTGTAAGCTTTGGTGAGCCAACCGTGCGAGCGCCCGCACGAGAAGGAGTCTCAAGATGCCCTCTGTTTCCTGCGAAAACTAATTTGAGTTATTTTATTCCTCAATTCGTCTTTGGTCAAATATAGAATAAATGTTTAATGTAGCACTTACAATTTGTTGCTTCTATGCATTTATTAGTTAAATGCTTTGTCTTTTATTCAACATGGGCTATATATATTTAAAATGAAACCCCTTAAAGTCAAGAGGGCTCCGCGACCCCCTGTGGATATTTGGCGACCCATAAGGGGGGTCCCGACCCATAGGTTGGGAACCACTGGTGTAGTGTACTATCTACGGCATGTGTGCTACAGTGTACAGTGTGCTGTGCTGTGCTGTAAGCAGCTGTGCAGCAGACTCGTCTCGTACGTGTGAACGCCGTCAGATTTCCGGAAGTCGCTGGCGAGGATGTGGCCGTTGGGGGAGGAGAGGTAGAAATCCACGTCTAGGCCGGCGCCGTCCAGCACCTGAGGAGAGGAGAGACACCATGACAGGATGAAATACACACTGGGTCAAACACACACACACACACACACACACACACACACACACACACACACACACACACACACACACACACACACACACACACACACACACACACACATACACACACCTGTCAAATCGCACACTACAGTCAGCGTAGAGTAGACCATGACATGACATTACAGGTAACAGATGCGCTCATCTCCACCGGTTGCCAGAAGAGGAGATAAAGAAGCTACAGATCTTTATAGCGGAAACACTGAGATCAACACCTGATCATCATAAATAACACTGATGGGTCATTTCACGTCAGCCTTGAATATATCAGTCACACCAGCATTTGAGGTGTTGCTCATGACATTGCCGGCTACGTTTGTACAAGGAACTGGCATTCAATTCAATTTTTAATTTTTCAATTTATCATAATTCATATTCTGAGAGTTGTTGTATTCCAAGCTGATTGTGTAATATGTAGAGCCAGAAAAGAGCTTTCAAACAACACCACAGGCATCTTTTTGTGACTAACACTGACTGATATATTCAAGGCTGAATGTATAGTGTAGTGTCCTACCCTCACATGTGAACCTTTCCTAGTCTGTTTCTCCCTTAATATTAGTGTCAGATTCAAACCAAGGCAGTTCTGGGGTGCTACCTTGCTACTAAAAAGGCACACCAAGTATGATTGAAATCCGGGTCGGTCGGGTCCCAAAGTGTCTGATTTCATGTGAAATGACCCTGATGGAGCCCGATGGTTCCAATGATGCCCTCTTACACCAGATATCATAATAATCTCTCTGGTGCTCAGACCCTCTTGATTAGTTTCATGCATCTTCTTGCCTAAATCAGACTACACAGATGCCAAGTGACATGGAGAAATAGCGGTGATGAAACCAACTCTGACCTCTCGCCTCAATACTGCAACTGCAATGGATTCCCTGATTGACGCTCCCAACCCAGGACGCTCCCCTTTCATCTCGCTCCCACTAGCCAGACTATCGGTACCACCGCCATATGACGGAGCTAGTTATCTTGTTGATGTTAGTTTTTTGTTTCTAACCCTAACCCTAACCCTAACCCTAACCTTAACCCTAAACCTAACCCTAACCCTAAACCTAACCCTAACCCTAAATTGCTTGTATGTGGCAGTATATGATAATACGTGAAATATAATCGGGTGGGACTACACGTCCGGGAGTGATAGAAACACCTGGGACCGCACGTCCGGGAGCGATCTCAGTTGGGAGTCTCCATCCCCCACCGCTGCAATGCCCACTGGCAGGACACAGTCTGGTTTCATCAAACAGTGAGATTGGTCATCTCGTAGCTCTGGTCGTGTCATTTTTTTCCCGTTTGTAAGACAACTGAAGGATCAAGTCACAACGGAACAATGGCACACACGACACGACACACCTCCCATTATGTGTGGGATATGCTGACAAGTCAGTTTACACCAGTTGACAAAGCCGCAAGAAGAGACAAACCAACCTAACAACTACTGGCATCCACCTCGCCTCCCTTTAGGCAAACAGCCAACCACGCTTTAACACCGAAAGCAAATAAATACCCCCCAAAAAGTGACAAGTTGACATCTAACCAGACAGTACCTAACTGAACTACATGAAAGTAGTTGGTTAGCAAAAGAAACTCCATGAAGGTGCTATCCCAGTCACGCTACTTAAAAATTGAGCAAATAGATGAAACGTGAGATGTATAAGAAGCTTACCTGATATTCTATTTCCAGAGACGCGTCTGATTTCATAGTTTGGTAGAAACATTCTTTGTGCCCGGGAGCAAGCGTGAAAGTGAAGTCACTGTCTAAAGACTGTGAGAATCCATACACGGACACCCACAGATACGTTAGTAGTAACAGCAAACTACTCCGTGGAAACATATCTCACACGGATGTTCCTCTAGCTAGTTCACTAAAATACCACCAACTCGAGCAGGGAATTGTTATAAAAGTTGATTTTCATAGACCTCCACCGATAAAAGTTTAGGAGAAGGATCTCAACAGCAGCCGTCAAAACTTCCTTGGATGGACTTGGACAGCTCACCCAAATGACTGCGCTGAAGGACCCCGCGAAGATCTATGAACCTTTCACGAATGTGTATTTCAAATGCACATAATGACATAGTTTATGTGTGTTTCAGGTTATTTAATTTAAAAACTAACATACTGATTTCAGATGCACTGAACTTTGTGATAAATGCATTGTTTTTATATTTAAAAGCAGGCAATATAACGGAGAGCTATAAAGTATTGCATGCTGGGAATTGATGTTTTTAAGCACATGTCAACACTTCAGGAATATGTTTAGAAAGCAATAATTCATTACATTAACACCGCATGGTCTGTCTAAATGTCATTATTTACATTTCGACCAATGTCTGAAATTGTACCACATTTACAAAAGGTACATCACAAACTACAAGGACAGGGTGTATTTGATTGGGGAATTGTAGGCTGCTTATCAACATCGCTTCCTAATTGCTTTATAATTGAACATATATTCTGTAGGGTTATAAAATTGACAATGATGTAGAAAGTTACAAAAGCTTACAAAAGCTTGTAGCTAGTCTGCACTAGAAGAGCCAAATGTTGACTACACGTTATTGATGAGCACAGCACAACTTGGATGATAGCAGGTAGCCTACTGTGCTGTAACTATTTGGTACAGTTGGGGAACAGTGCAAACCAATGGTGGTCTAGTCTCTAGTCTACGGCTTTAACTAACTGACAGGACCGGGATATTTATTATATATATTTTTATTATTATTATTATTGTTTATTTTACCGGGATATTTATTATAACACAGGGGCATCCATGACGTCCTGTGCTGATGTCACATCACTGCAAACTAGGCCAACTTGGCATTTCCCACAACTCTACCTTAACAGCGAAGAGCGTTAGTCGTTACCGGTCGGTTGCATAATAATGTAGAGATAGGTGATTTGAGAAATTTGGTTTCTTATCATGTGCTGACGCGTCCCACGAGTGGACCTCCAACTCATCTTGAGACAGGGTTGCCAAATGTAGCTGATAATACCCAGCCTAAAAAATGCTCAAAAACCACCTGGAGGCTCTAATTTATACCCAATTTGAATTAAATTACAGTATGTTTCTGTGAACACCTATAAATCTACTTAAAAACACGCCAATATCTTTTTTGTAACCCACAGACACTCAATTTATTGGGCGGGAAATCACAGTATTTGGCAACACTGATCTCGGCTCGAGGAAGTGGGCGTCTTCTTTCTCAGACACGTCACAGCTCGGCAGCCGCTGGCTTCTCTGATTGGCTGGCAGCACCAGCTGCAGCAGCAGTAGACAGAGGAGAGCTAGGGTTGCTAGTGCAGAATCAGAGGAACGCAAGCTGAGCACACTAGCTGTGGGGGGTTGATGTTGCAATATTCATACAAGCCGAATATTGCTTTTCTGAAGTGACACACACCCCTGATATAGTAATAATTCGTGACAGTTGACTTGGTTGTGGATAATAAGCAGCCGGTTTGCGTTTCTTCTGTTTATAACGCTGTTAAACAGATAGAAAGACAGAAAAGAGCGAGGATGTTGGTCCCCGCAGGAAGATAATGAAGAGGATCCGCGTTTTGTTGGTGTGCCTCATCGTAGCGCTCCTGTGCTGGTGAGTGATTCAACTTTCATATGCCTCACTCGTGACAAAAGTACACCTTACACCATCCACATATGGCAGCTCGGTGCGATAAAACACGTCCACGATATAGCAGGAAAGCCACTGTGGTGGCTGAGTTGTATGGAGTAGTGGCGCCTGGCTTGCCCACTAGCCAGCTAGCATTAGCCTACCAAGAGAGCTGCGTTTGGAAGGGGGATGGATGCGATTCGGTACAAAATGTACTACCAGTAGCTGCTAGTGGGAGGATGGCGACTGGAGCTAGACTGGGAAACAAGACATTCATTTTGGACTGCTTTGACTCGATTTCTACATTTGTGTTTGTTTTGTTTTCCGCAGTAAATTTCAGTAGTGACCTTATTTCGGCACAATGTGTAGCAACTTGATTTTTTCTTAGCTCTGGTTTTGTGATATTTTCTGACATCTCTGTCTTGACTGTTTTGTTTACATGTTCGTGTCAGTATTTTCTTTGCCTTGTTGACTACATACGGTACAAATTCAAATCCTTATATTATCATTACATGATCTTAGTATACGTATCAGTAAAATGAATGTTCAGTATGACGTGATTACTAACCAACTTACCAAGTTTAAGGAAAAATGGCACTCATGATGTTACAAGGAAAAGGAACAAAGCACGCAGTCAAGGTGTCAGCCTTTATGTACCATCTCGCACAATATTTACAATACGATACATGGTCATTATTTCCCTCAGTATGTCTTTGATCATCAGTAAGATCAATTATCAGTAAAACTGTTATCGACCAAGTTGATTAAATAAAAGGCCACTTGGGTTAGGAGGAAGAAGAAACAAAGGCAGCTAGGCTGGCACCTCCTCAACCTGCTGTCTAGAGTGCAATCTGCTCATAGTAAATCACAGATGATAAGAAGGACAAATCCCTTTAAAAATGCCTATTGCCTTGTCGGCCTCTTCTCCAGTGGGGTGAGTGGTGTAGTTTAGGCCCATCGCTGCCACCTGAATCCCACTGTGTTTTATTAGAGCAGGATCTCTCCCTCTGAGGTGTATACAGGAGTATTGGTGGACAGGTGGGGGATTATAATGTCAGTCCTGTGCTGTAAACTCAAAGACAGGACAGCCAGCCAGGCAGGCGTTTGACGCAGGCAGGCCTGTACGCACGCACGGTTAGCTACAAGAAGGTGATTATGGCCCCTGCTAGCTAGCCAATGCACCCCAACACTAGTGTACTGGTCTGGGGGGAGAGCTGGTAGACTTGCTGTTGGTCTCCCTTACTTATTAGATCCCACTTCAGTGAAAAGGTGTTTTCATTTGATTTTTTTCCAATATATTTCACTGTGTGTGTGAACACAGCACACCGCACCACAGTCTCATTATATTCAGAGAAGATAAACAATCTACTTATAGTCAAACAAAATCAATGTCCTTATAGTCAAACAAAAGTCAATTGTGTTGGAATAATTCAAGTTTTCATTGCATTGTCAGTGATGGATTTTATGTTTTATCCTGTTACATTATTACATTACATTACATGGCATTTGGCAGACGCTTTATAACCAAAGCGACTTTCAAAAGAGGACATAATCCTTAATATGAGACTCGTTTGTTGTACCTCATACAAAGTAATGTCATTTCTGCCCCGGGCTCCAACGCATGTCTCTCACTGGTGAGCGGTATGGAGAAGTAGGCGCATGTCAAAGTGGCTTTTGTCTCCTGCCAGCGCAGCAGTGTGAAGGGAGTGTGTTCATGTTGCTGCTGACATGTGTATGTATGTATGCTAAAGGTCAACTTTGAAAGTCAAAACTAAACATGCAGCTGTTAACCTTGAGGTTGAGATTTCCCTTCTTGTAAAAGAAAAAAACATTTTTTTGGAAGGGACATCTTGGAAGAATGAGACCTCAACAGTGTGGCATTGTGTTTTTTCTATATGCTGCTGCACAGAAATTTGATCCGCAAAAATATGTCTACAATGCGCACGTTTGTGTTTCCTCCAACAACATTTTGATATCTGACTGCTGAGTCATCTGGTAAAGTGAAGTTTCTCTCTAAGGGGATGAGTGATTAGTATAAACTAATATGCAATATCTAAGTGGCCTCTTCCCGGCGCTTTTCCAATCAAATTTGAGGATGAAAAAGAGGCCTGTGTCACTCGCGCTCTGTAGAAGACTTGCCCTCTCCAGTTTGACCTACTTACTCCTGAGTCTAGAGAGAAAGAGAGAGCAGAAAGAGCAGAGAAAGAGAGAGCGAAAGAGCAAAGAGAAAAGAGAGAGCAGAGTGACGTTGGGTTTTGGGGCCGTCTTCAGTCTGGGCCTCCAATGCTCCTCCCTCACCACCTCTGCCTGGTAGTAGAATGTAGGTCACACATGACATGTAAACCACGTACAGGAGACGGATGGGCCTGGCAGCTGGAGTGCGATGTGGGGATGGGCCTGGCAGCTGGAGTGCGATGTGGGGATTGGCCTGGCAGCTGGAGTGCGATGTGGGGATTGCGTATCTGTTGAGGTGAGATGCCATGAGCGGTCTCGCCTCGCCTCGTCTCGTCTCAGGTGAACGTTAAGCTCGGAGTGTGTGTGTGGTGGTTCCTCGGCTCCTTAGTGCCAAGTACCGGAGAGGGCTGCAGATATTCATGTTCCTCCACACACACGCTCATGTAGGATACAAGTAAACTACACCACACGCCAGGCAGAGACCAACACCACAGGCCCTTAACTACACCAGGCAGAGACCAACACCACAGGCCCAGTAAACTACACCAGGCACCAGGCAGAGACCAACACCACAGGCCCTTTAAACTACACCAGGCAGAGACCAACACCACAGGCCCTTTAAACTACACCAGGCAGAGACCAACACCACAGGCCCTTTAAACTACACCAGGCAGAGACCAACACCACAGGCCCTTTAAACTACACCACACGCCAGGCAGAGACCAACACCACAGGGCCTTTAAACTACACCACACGCCAGGCAGAGACCAACACCACAGGCCCAGTAAACTACACCAGGCAGAGACCAACACCACAAGCCCTTAACTACACCACACGCCAGGCAGAGACCAACACCACAGGCCCTTTAAACTACACCAGGCAGAGACCAACACCACAGGCCCTTTAAACTACACCAGGCAGAGACCAACACCACAGGCCCAGTAAACTACGCCAGGCAGAGACCAACACCACAGGCCCAGTAAACTACACCAGACAGAGACCAACACCACAGGGCCTTTAAACTACACCACACGCCAGGCAGAGACCAACACCACAGGCCCTTTCATATTCAGTCTACATTCAATAACAAACTCTTAACCCATTTCTGGAGTTGTCTGCAATGGAGCAGAGACATTAACCTCCCATTGAAATGCAGTAGTACAACACAACACATAACCTGTAGCCTACAGTGATTCTCTTATGGCAAACGTTTTGCTGTATAATAATCATGCTAACTGTATAATTGTGATGATTTCATTAACTATAATCAAGACCAGAGTCTTATCATCTCAACTATACCGGTCCCTCACACCCAGTGCAGAAGTAACTTAGGCTACGTAAGACAAGCCCTACAGTATATCCAGAAGTAGGCTACGTAAAACAAGCCCTATATCCTCCGGGTCTTTCTCCGTGATCGCAGTTGAACCCTGAATACCTGTACAGACACATCACATCACATTACATCACATCACATTACATTATTGCCTGTACAGACACATGCCTACTGAAGAGGAAGGAAGACGCCTGCTACCCCTCTTTAGCACTGTTAGCTCATGCAGATAATGTATCTCATGCTATAAGTTACTATTCACATTTGACTATGAAACCTGCTGGTTAAGTGGCGCTATTGTCTGAATAGTTAGTTACTAGGCAAATGGAATAGAACTCTTCTTATTGTCACTAGAGAAATGGAATAGAACTCTTCTTATTGTCACTAGGCAAATGGAATAGAACTCTTCTTATTGTCACTATGCAAATGGAATAGAACTCTTCTTATTGTCACTAGGCAACTGATTAGAACTCCTTATTGTCACTATGCAAATGGAAAAGAACTCATATTGTCACTAGGTAAATGGAATAGAACTCTTCTTATTGTCACTAGGCAACTGGAATAGAACTCTTCTTATTTTTACTAGACAAATGGAATAGAACTCTTCTTATTGTCACTAGACAAATGGAATAGAACTCTTCTTATTGTCACTAGGCAACTGGAATAGAACTCTTCTTATTGTCACTAGGCAAATGGAATAGAACTCTTCTTATTGTCACTAGGCAAATGGAATAGAACTCTTCTTATTGTCACTAGACAAATGGAATAGAACTCCAAGAACTACAAGCACAATGAGAAAGGAAAACTCCTCACTTACAGCATCAGTGCAACATATACGTATACTATTTACAACACAGGATAGAAAAATAACTAGCGTGGTGGCGCAAACAAAAATGTGAACTGAGATGAGGGTTAATGCTAGGCTAACACATTGAGAGGTGTGTCTGTGTGTGTCTGTGTCTGTGTCTGTCTGTGCCATGTCTGTCTTGGGAGCCTGGCCGTGCGATGGAGAGTGGCGAGAGGACAAAGGCTGCTGTAGTGACCCTGGTTGGGATTAGTGGTCTGTGAGCCGCCCGCTGCCGCAAGCCTCCTTTCTCCTGCCCTCAGCATATGCTACTTCCCAACCAATAGTAAACCTGCAGCATGTGTCTTCAATCATGTTTTGTGTTTTCAGAAGCACTTTAAAATTTGACCATTTGAAATTGAATGGTCTTGAAACAGCCTGGGAATTTGTCTGTCAATGTCTGCACTTGTGAGCAAAACTACTATCAGGTGTTTCTTCCATTTTCAACCTGAAGAGTAAGAATACCTGCTGCTCCCACTGAGGCACATACATATTAAGTTATATATACTCCCACTGAGGCACATACATATTAAGTTATATATACTCCCACTGAGGCACATACATATTAAGTTATATATACTCCCACTGAGGCACATATTTTACATATTAAGTTATATATACTCCCACTGAGGTACATATTTTACATATTAAGTTATATATACTCCCACTGAGGTACATATTTTACATATTAAGTTATATATACTCCCACTGAGGTACATATTTTACATATTAAGTTATATATACTCCCACTGAGGCACATACATATTAAGTTATATATACTCCCACTGAGATCCATAGACATATTTACTCCCTCTGTCTGCTCCGTGTCCTGACTTCACTCTTGTCTTAAAAGCTCCTTTCCCAAATTAAACTCTTGCAGCAGTGCATGTTTTAGCAGACTGGTTGAAACCCAACATGCTGGTTTGTGGAGCTAGTCGGAGACACAAAAGCAGCACAAGTAGTAGTAGCCCCCCCAGCAGCCCCCCCAGCAGCCCCACGAGGCTGATAATAGTAGTAGCCCCCCCAGCAGCCCCACGAGGCTGATAATAGTAGTAGCCCCAGCAGCCCCACGAGGCTGATCCTGATCACTAGCAGACCCCCTTTCCTCCCGCTCCAGCATGTGGGGTTGTCAGCCAGCCTAACCTCTTTGTTACCATGGAGACCATGGTGTGTGGGAAAGGCAAGGGTTAACGGATTCACAGCAAACCCACTGACCCAACAGGCTGAAGCTACTGCTATGGCCTTGTTGTGTTGTTGTGTGTTATGGTCCTCTTATTAAATAATGAAGCTACTGCTATGGCCTTGTTGTGTTATTGTGTGTTATGGTCCTCCTATTAAATGATGAGTTTTGTAGAGAACGCTGGTGCTATCAGGTGAAAAAATACACAATCAAGGAGGTAGAGAATGTGCGCACATCAGTGGTACAGGTGCTGGACAAAAGAAAGTAACTGAGGTAATAATAGAAGTCAGCAACACTGTTAATGCTCCCAGTGATTTATTTCCACAAGGTTGCACTTGAAAAAGGACGAAGGTCCGAAACGTCATGCAAATAAATCACTGGGAGCATTAACAGTGTTGCGGACTTCTATTGTTTACTTCAAAAAGCACGATCACCCGCGATCACCCACCCTCACCCACCCTCACCCACGATCACCCACCCTCACAATGAGGTCAGTTCAATAGAAATGAACTGCAGATGCTTTTTAAACTGGTAATCGGGGCTCGACATCACGCCTTTTTAAACTGGTAATCGGGGCTCGACATCACGTCTTTTTGTTCACTCACTGGCCACAGTGGATAGTGGTGGTTTTCCCAATTTACTCTCTCCATTGATTGGCCGGTTTTGTTATCAGTTGTTTTCCTTTACCTTGGGAGTGCAGGAAAGGGTTAATGGCGTCAGGCAGGGTGAACCCACTGAACCTCATCTAGGCTTTATCCTCCTATGGGCCTGTTGAGGCATTATGGCCCCTTAACCTCATATAGGCTTTATCCTCCTATGGGCCTGTTGAGGCATTATGGCCCCTGAACCTCATATAGGCTTTATCCTCCTATGGGCCTGTTGAGGCATTATGGCCCCTGAACCTCATATAGGCTTTATCCTCCTATGGGCCTGTTGAGGCATTATGGCCCCTTAACCTCATATAGGCTTTATCCTCCTATGGGCCTGTTGAGGCATTATGGCCCCTGAACCTCATATAGGCTTTATCCTCCTATGGGCCTGTTGAGGCATTATGGCCCCTGAACCTCATATAGGCTTTATCCTCCTATGGGCCTGTTGAGGCATTATGGCCCCCTAACCTCATATAGGCTTGATCCTCCTATGGGCCTGTTGAGGCATTATGGCCCCTTAACCTCATATAGGCTTTATCCTCCTATGGGCCTGTTGAGGCATTATGGCCCCTGAACCTCATATAGGCTTGATCCTCCTATGGGCCTGTTGAGGCATTATGGCCCCTTAACCTCATATAGGCTTTATCCTCCTATGGGCCTGTTGAGGCATTATGGCCCCTGAACCTCATATAGGCTTTATCCTCCTATGGGCCTGTTGAGGCATTATGGCCCCTTAACCTCATATAGGCTTTATCCTCCTATGGGCCTGTTGAGGCATTATGGCCCCTGAACCTCATATAGGCTTTATCCTCCTATGGGCCTGTTGAGGCATTATGGCCCCCTAACCTCATATAGGCTTGATCCTCCTATGGGCCTGTTGAGGCATTATGGCCCCTTAACCTCATATAGGCTTTATCCTCCTATGGGCCTGTTGAGGCATTATGGCCCCTGAACCTCATATAGGCTTTATCCTCCTATGGGCCTGTTGAGGCATTATGGCCCCTTAACCTCATATAGGCTTTATCCTCCTATGGGCCTGTTGAGGCATTATGGCCCCTGAACCTCATATAGGCTTTATCCTCCTATGGGCCTGTTGAGGCATTATGGCCCCTTAACCTCATATAGGCTTTATCCTCCTATGGGCCTGTTGAGGCATTATGGCCCCTGAACCTCATATAGGCTTTATCCTCCTATGGGCCTGTTGAGGCATTATGGCCCCTGAACCTCATATAGGCTTTATCCTCCTATGGGCCTGTTGAGGCATTATGGCCCCTTAACCTCATATAGGCTTTATCCTCCTATGGGCCTGTTGAGGCATTATGGCCCCTGAACCTCATATAGGCTTTATCCTCCTATGGGCCTGTTGAGGCATTATGGCCCCTTAACCTCATATAGGCTTTATCCTCCTATGGGCCTGTTGAGGCATTATGGCCCCTTAACCTCATATAGGCTTTATCCTCCTATGGGCCTGTTGAGGCATTATGGCCCCTGAACCTCATCGAGGCTTTATCCTCCTATGGGCCTGTTGAGGCATTATGGCCCCTGATGGAGAATATACACTTTACCCTCGTATAGGCTTGTTTAATGGCCCCTGATGGAGAACGTCTTTGTAGAGAATACCATCAGGTAAAACACACACACACACACACACACACACACCAACACACACCAACACACACACACACACACACACACACACCAACACACCAACACACCAACACACACACACCAACACACACACACACACACCAACACACCAACACACCAATCACCAACTCTCACATCTCCACCTTCATCAGTTTGCCACCTCTATCTGACGGAACAGCTGATCAATAATCCCTCTGACTTCACTCAATAGAAATCGACTCCCAATGCATTTCAGTTGCCAGTTGCTCCTTTTGGCTGTTTGCTTTTGTTTTTGTTTTTCTTCCTTTCTTGAGGCTGTTCTTGTTGTTTTGTCTTAACCGTCTTCCAACTTCATGGTGTGTTGTTGTTCTGGACTTTGTCCATGTCCTTGTGTTTTCTGTACAGTGTATAGTGCAGTGTCTCTCAACAGGGGTGCCGGGGCTGATAAATAAATTATGTAATAATAATACATATTTGTATAAATTGATAAGTTAATGTTAGTCAGTGGAATCTTTCATCTGCCATTTACGCACAATAAAGTAGATATAGGTCGCCCCAGTCAGCTGCAACTGCGAACGTAGGTCGTGTGACGTCTCCAAATGTGTTACTTTTCTAAGCTTGTGTGGTATCGGATGCAATGCCGTGTTACGGCTTGTTGGTTTAGGGTACCTTGAATTTTTTTATGAATTGAAAGGGTGCCCCGCCTGAAAACAGGTTGAGAACCACTGGTATAGAGTGTATGTGCATTTGGGGAATGTTTGACTTTCCCAGTGACTTGAAGATGGGGACAGGAGGCGGGGCCTGTACCTATATGTCCCCTCACTGAGTAAACATGCTTTATGCCCACACACACACACACACACACACACACACACGCCTCCCCTCCCCTCCCTCTCTCCTCTGTAAGTTACCGCCCTCCCTCCCCTGACCTTGCGACGGGGCCAAAGGGCTTAATGTATAGTCAGGTTTCCAGAAGACTATCAGGGACGTGACATGAGGGCCCTGTGCTGCCTGCGTGGCATCTCGAGTGTTTACCCATAAAGCTGAACTCTGTACCTGGAGCGCCCGCCCGCCCGACCGGTTTGATGATTATCAGCTCGTGTGAAGGCTATATGGTGACGACGACGTAAAGACGTAAAGAACACAGTGTTCCCTTCTTAGCTCCCAGCACAGGGCAACTAGACCACGCCAGGCCAGAGAAGAGCAGAGCAGAGCGCTGACGAGGCAAGGAAGTGAAGACACTTAACACACACACACACACAGACACACACACACACACACACACACACACACACACACACACACACACACACACACACACACACACACAGACACACTCGCCTGGGTACATCTCCCTGTTTGTTTGTAGACATCACGTGTATGCTGCAGTCAGAGATGGTACCATTCCGAAGATGTGATTCAGTTCTGTTCAGTTTCATCTTCTGAGTAGCATAATGCAATAACAACATGTCTATTTATGTCTGATGGATTAGGGGAAATGTGAGCAGGAGAGCACATAACATACTTCCTCCATCTGTATGGAGCTGTGAGTTGTTTACATTCTCCTCTCTGGGTGTTTATGATGCGTTCTCTTGTCCCCGTTTACTCCGCACCCTTGGCTACGAACTGTAAAAGATGTTTTCCATCTCTCCTCTTCCCATCTCTCCTCTCCTCTTCCCATCTCTCCTCTCCTCTTCCCATCTCTCCTCTTCCCAAAGTCCAACGTGTCAGATTGTATCCCTTCCCTTGAAATGGATGACGGCAGTAAATATTATTAATATCAAACTGGCCCTTCCTTAGACCTAAAAACCAACCAGCACCAGAGGAAGTGGAGAGAGTAGAGTAGTGGGGTGACCACAAAGGGATGGAGGCCATTTTGTCTGCTTGGGGGCCGGAGTCTGAATATTTTATTGTCTTTGGTTGAGGTGTGCAGTGCACTGTGAGTAACTTATGTGCTGAGCATACTGCTGTGTGTAAGGGGGAGAGAGAGAGTAAATGTCCTAATGCAGGTATTATGTGCTGAGCACAGTGCTGTGTGTAAGGGGGAGAGAGAGAGCGCACTGTGAGTAACTTATGTGCTGTGTGTAAGGGGGAGAGAGAGAGCGCACTGTGAGTAACTTATGTGCTGTGTGTAAGGGGGAGAGAGAGAGCGCACTGTGAGTAACTTATGTGCTGTGTGTAAGGGGGAGAGAGAGAGAGCGCACTGTGAGTAACTTATGTGCTGTGTGTAAGGGGGGGAGAGAGAGCGCACTGTGAGTAACTTATGTGCTGAGCATACTGCTGTGTGTAAGGGGGAGAGAGAGAGAGAGCGCACTGTGAGTAACTTATGTGCTGTGTGTAAGGGGGAGAGAGAGAGCGCACTGTGAGTAACTTATGTGCTGTGTGTAAGGGGGAGAGAGAGAGCGCACTGTGAGTAACTTATGTGCTGTGTGTAAGGGGGAGAGAGAGAGAGAGCGTTAATCATGCTGAGCATACTGCTGTGTGGAAGGGGGAGAGAGAGAGCGTTAATCGTGCTGTGTGGAAGGGGGAGAGAGAGAGAGCGCACTGTGAGTAACTTATGTGCTGTGTGTAAGGGGGAGAGAGAGAGCGCACTGTGAGTAACTTATGTGCTGTGTGTAAGGGGGAGAGAGAGAGCGCACTGTGAGTAACTTATGTGCTGTGTGTAAGGGGGAGAGAGAGAGAGCGCACTGTGAGTAACTTATGTGCTGTGTGGAAGGGGGAGAGAGAGAGCGCACTGTGAGTAACTTATGTGCTGTGTGTAAGGGGGAGAGAGAGCGCACTGTGAGTAACTTATGTGCTGTGTGTAAGGGGGAGAGAGAGAGAGAGCGTTAATCATGCTGAGCATACTGCTGTGTGTAAGGGGGAGAGAGAGCGTTAATCATGCTGTTGCAGTTAAGATGTGTGTTGTGCAAGAGTTATGTTGCGGTGGCCGGGTGGCCGCTGTCTGACATATCTGTCGTCTTTTGTTGCCCAGATGTGAAAGTTTTGAAGTGTTATTTTGGTCCTGGTTTAAGAGCCAGTACTGTATAAGATCTCAGGACATACAGGAAGTTCAGGCACCAATACAGGTGATGTCATCATCATCAAGCAGCACTGTCATTTACAACTCAATCATCAGGTTTAATTCCATTATCTGATATGGTGATAGTTCAGTACATGAATAATGCATATCAGCTGGCATATCAGGCTCTTGATATGAGATGACTAATTAGTTATTGACTGCAGAACTGGGAGTGGGGCTGTCCAGTGCTGCCTGTTATGTGTGTGTGTGTGTGTGTGTGTGTGTGTGTGTGTGTGTGTGTGTGTGTGTGCATATTTGCAGGCTGGTGAAGCTTGAATCGGGACTGTTTAGACCTATGTGTTTAAAGACCCCTAAAATTACACACACACACACACACACACACACACACACACACACACACACACACACACACACACACACACACACACACACACACACACACACACACACACACACACTGCAAGAGCAACAGAGATGCCCTGTGTGTCTCCTCGCATGAGGGCCCGTGTGTGTGTGTGTGTGTGTGTGTGTGTGTGTGTGTGTGTGTGTGTGTGTGTGTGTGCTCGCATGAGGGCTTGTGTGTGT
>NC_085862.1:946617-956617 GCF_034702125.1 Engraulis encrasicolus | reverse complement strand
GCTCAAATATGTACAGTATAGTTCCCACAAGTGTTATAACTTCCACAGAAATGGAGCACTGAGGTATTCGGAGCTTATCGAAAGTTATCCCTGGAATGAAATTAGCTTCGTCATTCGGGATTGTTTTGTTTTTTTATTCGTTAGATTAAAGAATTATTGGCACATTCCTGTTCCTCCATTCTTAGTGAGAATTACACATTAACTTGGAATTATGTAAGGAGCTACAGTACTTAATACTCATTGGTCCAGGTGAAACTAAGAAGTTTTGGGATTTATATTTTATAGTTTGTGTTGTGTAGTGCCTTCAAACAAGCAGCAAATGTTTGGTGCACACAGTATGCCATGGCCTTCAGGGTGAATTAAGATCATATCTCATATCATATATCATATATCTATATCTATATCATATCATATCATATATCACATCATATTAACCTCCCTGAGGTAAGATCATATCTATATCATATATCACATCATATTTACCTCCCTGAGGTAAGATCATATCTTTATCATATATCATATCATATTTACCTCCCTGAGGTAAGATCATATCTATATCATATATCATATCATATTTACCTCCCTGATGTAAGATCATATCTTTATCATATATCACATCATATTTACCTCCCTGAGGTAAGATCATATCTATATCATATCTATATCTATATCTATATCTATATCTATATCTATATCTATATCTATATCTATATCTATATCTATATCTATATCCATATCTATATCCATATCCATATCTATATCTATATCTATATCCATATCTATATCTATATACAGTATATATCTATATCTATATCCATATCTATATCTATATCTATATCTATATCCATATCTATATCCATATCTATATCTATATCCATATCTATATCTATATCTATATCCATATCTACTGTATATCTATATCTATATCTATATCTATATCCATATCTATATCATATATCATATCATATTTACCTCCCTGATGTAAGATCATATCTTTATCATATATCACATCATATTTACCTCCCTGAGCAGATGAAAGGCACAGTAGACACCACCACCTGGAGCTCATGACATCATCATCATGACTCATCAGTGAATTTCACTTCTGTGTGAACAGGATTGGCCAGAGATGGACTTAGGTGCTGTTTCCACGTAGCAGGATATTTTTTTAGCAGGGTATTTTTTTCTCCTGCTAGGTGGAAACGCAACGTGTGGATAAAAAAAAATCCTCCATTGTAACAAATGCGTTTCAGACCCCTAAACAGGATATTTTTTTCTCCTGCTATTTTTTTCTCCTGCACCTGGATTTTTAAATATCTGCTACGTGGAAACGGAAGGCCAAAACCAATGCAAAACCAATACAAGCAGGAGAAAAAAATATCCACATATACAAATATCCAGCTACGTGGAAACGGCACCTTAATGGTTATTGTGATGGCTTTAAAGAAGTCCTCTTGAAGTAGAGGCTCCTTCTCTCTCGCAGGCCGCCCATCCCCCCCTTGCTGAAAACTCCACAAGAACACACACACCGCACACACACTGCACACACACTGCACACACACACACACACTGCACACACACTGCACACACACACACTGCACACAAGTGCTGAGCTTGTTCTCATGTGAACGCACACACACACACACCATCTCTCTTGTGCACGCTCTCTCTCTCTCCCCCTCCCCCTCTTGCACACACACACACACACCCTTCCACATTAGCAAGAGAATAGAAAGAAGCCATGTCTTTCTGCACACGTAGTTACTGGTGCCAAGAGTGAAGCTGCTGCTACTGTGGTTCTGAGCTGAGCGCTCTGTGGAGTGGCTGAGGGGAGAGGAGGGAATGCAAAGCAGACATGATGGCCAATCGAGAGTGTGCTGTGCTGTGCTGTGCTGCTCTGTGCTGCCCTGTGCTGTGCTGTGCTGCCCTGTGCTGTGCTGTGCTGTGCTGTGCTGTGCTGTGCTGCCCTGTGCTGTGCTGTGCTGTGCTGTGCTGCCCTGTGCTGCCCTGTGCAGTGCTGCCTTGTGCTGTGCTGTGCAGTTCTGCCCTGTGCTGCCCTGTGCTGTGCTGTGCTGTGCTGTGCTGTGCTGTGCTGCCCTGTGCTGTGCTGTGCTGTGCTGTGCTGTGCTGTGCTGTGCTGTGCTGCCCTGTGCTGTGCTGCCCTGTGCTGTGCTGCGCTGTGCTGTGCTGTGCTGTGCTGTGCTGTGCTGTGCTGTGCTGGGCTGGGCTGGGCTGGGCTGTGCTGGGCTGGGCTGTGCTGTGCTGTGCTGTGCTGTGCTGTGCTGTGCTGTGCTGTCCTGTGCTGTGCTGTGCTGTGCTGGGCTGGGCTGTGCTGTGCTGTGCTGTGCTGGGCTGTGCTGCTGCTGTGCTGCTGCTGTGCTGTGCTGTGCTGGGCTGTGCTGGGCTGTGCTGTGCTGGGCTGGGCTGGGCTGGGCTGTGCTGTGCTGCCCTGTGCTGCGTTGTGCTGCATAACGTGCTGTCTGTGACTTTGCTCTTCTAAGCAGTGTTGCCAGATTGGGCGGGTGCCCGCCCAGTTGGGCTACTTGGGATCTGGGAGTGTCTGCGGGTAAAAATGGGTAAATTTGGCGTGTTTTCAGCCTTGTTGGGCCCATAGAAGTCAATGTAATTTGTTGAATTTGGGCGGAATTTAGCGCGATTTGGCGGTTTTTGAGAAGCTTTTGGGCGGGATTTGATCTGACACATCTGGCAACCCTGGCTCTAAGCAGCTGTTGAGTATGTCCACCTTGAGCTTCATCATAGTCTGTTATGGGCAGTCATGGGTGAGCGGTTAGGGCGTCAGACTTGCATCCCAGAGGTTGCCGGTTCGACTCCCGACCCGCCAGGTTGGTGGGGGGAGTAATCAACCAGTGCTCTCCCCCATCCTCCTCCATGACTGAGGTACCCTGAGCATGGTACCGTCCCACCGCACTGCTCCCCATGGGGCGCCACTGAGGGCTGCCCCCTTGCACGGGTGAGGCATAAATGCAATTTCGTTGTGTGCAGTGTGCAGTGTTCACTTGTGTGCTGTGGAGTGCTGTGTCACAATGACAATGGGAGTTGGAGTTTCCCAATGGGCTTTCACTTTCACTCTAAAATAGTACATAGTCCAGAGTAGTTTCCCATCGAGGTGTCATGCTGGTTATGTTCATGCACCATTTTGAGCTTCATCATAGTCTGTTAAAATAGTAAGCTTACATAGTCCAGAGAAGTTCCCCATCGAGGTGCCGTGCTGATTATGTTCATTGTCCAAGCTGCAATGTGATTTAATTATGCATGCCATGCCATGCACTGTTATAACATGCAACATGGAGTTGTCATGAGTGGGACATGCAAAGGAAAATAGTTTTAATCTGACATCACTAGTACTTGTAGTAGTACAATATATTATTTACAATACAGGCAAAATAATCCTGCCAGAGACTGTCTATGGAGGTACGAAAAACAGTTAAGTCTTGCAAGCTGTAACTTGTGTAAACGAGGATTATTGTATTATATACTCCTAGCTACCCAGCAGAGGGAAGGGAGATTCACTGATCATGAGTCATCTGCATGTTATTTTTTCTAAATCCACTCTGAACACAAATTCATCAGCGACAGATATTGTCATGCCTGCTTGGTTGATTCCTAAATGCTCCATCTCATTTGCAAACTATAAATATCTTGAACTTCCAAACCTGTTCATCAGGCGCTTGACAGGTCACTGTGCCACTTCAAATAAGTGTGTGTATGTGTGTGTGTGTGTGTGTGCGCGACAGTTTGCTTTGTACCACCGGGATGTGACGCAGTTAACCACCTCACCAACATGAAGCAGAGACACTGCCCTTTCAAAACACACACACACATAATGTTTGAAATGTTTCTCCAATTTCAACAGACATTTCATGGCGCACCTTGCATCATTTTTCTTTCTTTTTTTGGTGCACAGACTCGTTTCGACAAAAAAACAGTTCAATTATATCCTGCTATTCTCCAGCACCTTCACTTTGTGGCAGTATGTTTAGGTAGTTACTGATCTTCATGTATTACAATTTAATATCAGACTGTGTGTGTGTGTGTGTGTGTGTGTGTGTGTGTGTGTGTGTGTGTGTGTGTGTGTGTGTGTGTGTGTGTGTGTGTGTGTGTGTGTGTGTGTGTGCGTGCGCGTGTGCGTGCGTGTGTGTGCAACAGAGAGGAGAAACTTGAGTTTTCCGTCATGAACTACCAGATTTTCTTTGTTTTTTTGCGGAGGAAATAATTATTAAATGACTGGTTTACTATACAGCATTTGGTTTATTATACAACTATCCAATTATCCAAACTGTATTTGCAAGGACTCTCTTTGAATTGGTGTGGCTGCTGCTTTCAGCTTGTCTAGTCAAATCAGTCTCCTTTTATTTGATTATAAAAAATTGCCCGTCCCTCCATACTGCATGTCACACTCATTTTCGGCCTCTCTGCTTCTCTCTCTCTCTCTCTCTCTCTCTCTCTCTCTCTCTCTCTCTCTCTCTCTCTCTCTCTCTCTCTCTCTCTCTCTCTCTCATCCACTCCCTCATTCACTCACAAAACCACACACACACACACACACACACACACACACTCACACACACACTCACACACACTCACACACACTCACACACACACACACACACACACACACACACACACACACACACACACACACACACACACACACACACACACACACACACACACACACCCAGCCCCTACTGCACCTCGTCCTGGTATGCTAGTCCCCTATCTCTCTGGGCGGCCACTAGTGTCACACACACACACACACACACACATGGTCCCACAGCCGCTAGTGTCCAGGCGTGTACAGTGTGATTAGTCTGATTAAGTGTGACAGCGCCGGATGGATGGCACGTAGAGCTGTATTGTCCGCGCCGTGTGTGTGTCTCTGTGCGCCGTGTGTGTGTGTGTGTGTGTGTGTGTGTGTGTGTGTGTGTGTGTGTGTGTGTGTGTGTGTGTGTGTGTGTGTGTGTGTGTGTGTGTGTGTGTGTGTGTGTGTGTGTGTGTGTGTGTGTGTGTGTGTGTGTGTGTGTGTGTGTGTTTTGAAAGGGCAGTGTCTCTGCTTCATGTTGGTGAGGTGGTTAACTGCGTCACATCCCGGTGGTGCAAAGCAAACTGTCACACACACACACACACACACACACACACACACACACACACACACACACACACACACACACACACACACACACACACGCACGCACCAGTTTGCCTCTGATACTGTTCTAATCCGCAGTGAGGTGGAATGGGGGGGCGTGGGGATGCCAAACTCCTCTTTTGAGAGAGTTGTGCTGTGAAGACAGCAGCCTGGGGGGGGGTGCGTGCGTGCGTGCGTGCGTGTGAAATGGCCTTCAGGAATTGAAAGCACGTAGACATTGGCTTATAATGCGTCCTTTGATGGGATTTTTTTTTAATACATTTTTAGGAGCTTTTATGACAGGACAGTGTGAGATGGTGGCAGGAAGCGAGTGGGCAGAGAGACGGGGGAGGACTGGGAAATGACCCCGTCCGGACTCGAACCCGGGGTCCCCGAGGGTGGGCATGCAAGCCCAAATGGGGGGGGGGGGTGGCTTAGCGCCCCCGTAAATCTCATGTATTCTAGCTGAATGCATCACAGTGCTCTGCATGAACTACATGAATAATCAAATCCCCTTTAATGTCTTTATAGGTGCCGTGTAAATGCCCCTATGGTAGTCATGGCCGTGTAAATGCCCCTATGGTAGTCATGGCCGTGTAAATGCCCCTATGGTAGTCATGGCCGTGTAAATGCCCCTATGGTAGTCATGGCCGTGTAAATGCCCCTATGGTAGTCATGGCCGTGTGAGATGCCCCTATGGTAGTCATGGCCGTGTGAAATGCCCCTATGGTAGTCATGAAATGCCCCTATGGTAGTCATGAAATGCCCCTATGGTAGTCATGGCCGTGTGAAATGCCCCTATGGTAGTCATGGCCGTGTGAAATGCCCCTATGGTAGTCATGGCCGTGTGAAATGCCCCTATGGTAGTCATGAAATGCCCCTATGGTAGTCATGGCCGTGTGAGATGCCCCTATGGTGCCGTGTGAAATGCCCCTATGGTAGTCATGAAATGCCCCTATGGTAGTCATGGCCGTGTGAGATGCCCCTATGGTAGTCATGGCCGTGTGAAATGCCCCTATGGTAGTCATGGCCGTGTGAGATGCCCCTATGGTAGTCATGGCCGTGTAAATGCCCCTATGGTAGTCATGGCCGTGTAAATGCCCCTATGGTGCCGTGTAAATGCCCCTATGGTAGTCATGGCCGTGTAAATGCCCCTATGGTGCCGTGTGAAATGCCCCCCTATGGTGCCGTGTGAGATGCCCCTATGGTGCCGTGTAAATGCCCCTATGGTAGTCATGGCCGTGTAAATGCCCCTATGGTAGTCATGGCCGTGTAAATGCCCCTATGGTAGTCATGGCCGTGTAAATGCCCCTATGGTAGTCATGGCCGTGTGAGATGCCCCTATGGTGCCGTGTGAAATGCCCCTATGGTGCCGTGTAAATGCCCCTATGGTGCCGTGTGAAATGCCCCTATGGTAGTCATGGCCGTGTAAATGCCCCTATGGTGCCGTGTGAAATGCCCCTATGGTGCCGTGTGAAATGCCCCTATGGTGCCGTGTGAAATGCCCCTATGGTAGTCATGAAATGCCCCTATGGTTGTCATGGCCGTGTGAAATGCCCCTATGGTGCCGTGTGAAATGCCCCCCTATGGTGCCGTGTGAAATGCCCCTATGGTAGTCATGGCCGTGTAAATGCCCCTATGGTAGTCATGAAATGCCCCTATGGTTGTCATGGCCGTGTGAAATGCCCCTATGGTGCCGTGTGAAATGCCCCTATGGTGCCGTGTGAAATGCCCCTATGGTAGTCATGGCCGTGTGAAATGCCCCTATGGTAGTCATGGCCGTGTGAAATGCCCCTATGGTAGTCATGGCCGTGTGAAATGCCCCTATGGTGCCGTGTGAAATGCCCCTATGGTGCCGTGTAAATGCCCCTATGGTTGTCATGGCCGTGTGAAATGCCCCTATGGTGCCGTGTGAAATGCCCCTATGGTGCCGTGTGAAATGCCCCTATGGTAGTCATGGCCGTGTGAGATGCCCCTATGGTAGTCATGGCCGTGTGAAATGCCCCTATGGTAGTCATGGCCGTGTGAAATGCCCCTATGGTGCCGTGTGAAATGCCCCTATGGTAGTCATGGCCGTGTGAGATGCCCCTATGGTAGTCATGGCCGTGTGAGATGCCCCTATGGTGCCGTGTGAAATGCCCCTATGGTAGTCATGGCCGTGTGAGATGCCCCTATGGTAGTCATGGCCGTGTGAAATGCCCCTATGGTAGTCATGGCCGTGTGAAATGCCCCTATGGTGCCGTGTGAAATGCCCCTATGGTGCCGTGTGAAATGCCCCTATGGTAGTCATGGCCGTGTGAGATGCCCCTATGGTGCCGTGTGAAATGCCCCTATGGTGCCGTGTGAAATGCCCCTATGGTGCCGTGTGAAATGCCCCTATGGTGCCGTGTGAAATGCCCCTATGGTAGTCATGAAATGCCCCCCTATGGTGCCGTGTGAAATGCCCCTATGGTGCCGTGTGAAATGCCCCTATGGTGCCGTGTGAAATGCCCCTATGGTGCCGTGTGAAATGCCCCTATGGTGCCGTGTAAATGCCCCTATGGTAGTCATGGCCGTGTAAATGCCCCTATGGTGCCGTGTAAATGCCCCTATGGTGCCGTGTAAATGCCCCTATGGTAGTCATGGCCGTGTAAATGCCCCTATGGTGCCGTGTAAATGCCCCTATGGTAGTCATGGCCGTGTAAATGCCCCTATGGTGCCGTGTAAATGCCCCTATGGTGCCGTGTAAATGCCCCTATGGTGCCGTGTAAATGCCCCTATGGTAGTCATGGCCGTGTAAATGCCCCTATGGTAGTCATGGCCGTGTAAATGCCCCTATGGTGCCGTGTAAATGCCCCTATGGTGCCGTGTAAATGCCCCTATGGTGCCGTGTAAATGCCCCTATGGTAGTCATGGCCGTGTAAATGCCCCTATGGTGCCGTGTAAATGCCCCTATGGTGCCGTGTAAATGCCCCTATGGTGCCGTGTAAATGCCCCTATGGTGCCGTGTAAATGCCCCTATGGTAGTCATGGCCTGTGCATGAGCGAGGAAGGCACAGTAGTCAGAGCCACACGGTCGACTCTACTGATGCATAATGACTCCATTGCTGCCACATTGCCCCCCGCCCCCCCGCTGAGGGTCCTCATGGCCGCTGTGCTGAGTCCCTCCACTGTCACCAGTGTCACTGCTGTAAATGTTTAATGGGTTTATGTTCCCCCGCTGCGCTACGCTGAGCTGAGTGGGCACACGGTTTCTTTCTTTCCCACATTCAGCACCCCCCACCAAGCCAAGCTTTCATTTCTAATCAACCCCCCCCCCCCCCCCACCTCCTCCCTCCTCAACCTCTTCTCTTCTCCCCTGCTAAAGTCATCCATTGACTTTCACTAGCTTAGCGACATGCTCCCTCTTTTAAATTGTCTTAAAGCAAGACAACGCTTAAAAAATAAGACACTTTACCCCCCCCCCCCCCCACCCCCCCACTACACGCCATGCTTCTATTCTTCATCCGTGTCTCTTCATTCATTCTGGCCCCTTCCTGATGATGTTTTTGCCCATGATGTTCTTGATGAAGAATTAGAATCCTCAGATGTTCTCCAGTGTTCTTTCTTCTGCTTCGCGGTTCCAGAACTCTGCCGTGTTTTCCTCCTCCTTGATGAGGGCCTTTTGTTACGGGCGTCCGCACGGCTGCCCGTCAGTAAATCTCCCCCTTGATCTGAGCTCTCTGTACTCTGTCAACTCTGTTATCGCAGACAGGCAGGCAGGCAGGCAGGCAGGCAGGCAGGCAGGCAGGCAGGCAGGCAGGCAGGCAGACAGGCAGGCAGGCAGCACTGTGCAGGAAATGTCAGCAGATCAACACGATGTCTGCAAAGGTGTTTGTTGTATCTGGCCGTCAGTCGGTTGGTCTCAATCTGAGAAGTTTAGTGGGTTATGTAGTTTTGGTGTTGGAAGGGAAATCAAGGACACCAGAACTTTTTGGTTAGTCCAAGTTTGTTTCCAGGACTGGACCCCATTTAATTCTTCCAAAACAGACTTTTGAATTCCTCTTCGACTGTTTCGCAGATGAGCTGTTGGCCTGTTCTTTTAAGGATTATTTTATTGTCTTACTTTGAGACAGGACAGTGAAGATGGTGACAGGAGAGCAGCGGGGGAGAAAGGAGAGCGAAGGGTGAAGGGTGGAGCAGGAAAGGACCTCGGTCCGAAATCGAACCCTGGACCTCATCGTAATAGAACAGTGCCTTAGTAGGTTGAGAAGCCATCAAACCACAGCTGTTCTGTTCTGAAGGGCTCCATGGAGTTTATTTCCTACTATCTCAGTTGTGTGATGTCGGCTCCAGGCTTACCACCTGCCAGGAGACCTGGCTGTGCTCATATGTGTGTGTGTGTGTGTGTGTGTGTGTGCGTGTGCGTGTGCGTGTGCGTGTGCGTGTGTGTGTGTGTGTGTGTGTGTGTGTGTGTGTGTGTGTGTGTGTGTGTGTAAACACGGCCCAGTTTTACCTGAGCTATTTTGCAAACACGGCTCCAGGATTTGGGCGTCTTGTAACGTCATCACCGTTGTTCAGGTGGGTAGAGTGGCTCGTCTTGTGCCGCTGTTAGCTATCACGGTGAGTCAGCATATAGCTGGAGGGCCATATGGCCTGTTCTGTTAGCGCTGAGGGCTATAGGCCTGTGTTTCTCAACCTTTTCTTAGGCGAGGCACCCTTTCAATTCAAGAAAAATCTCAAGGCACCCCAAACCAACAAGCCGTAACCTGGTATTGCATCCGATACCACACAAGCTTAGATAAGTAACACATTTGGAGACGTTCAAAGTTGCAGCTTTATCTCCGACAGGCTATGTGTAGGCCATACTGGGGTGACCTAAATTTACTTTATTGT
>NC_085862.1:909117-939117 GCF_034702125.1 Engraulis encrasicolus | reverse complement strand
CTCTCCCCCTCTCTCTGGCTTCACTCCTCTCTCTCTGTCTCTCTCTCTGGCTTCACTCCCCCTCTCTCTGGCTTCACTCCTCTCTCTCTCTCTCTCTGGCTTCACTCCTCTCTCCTCCCTGCATCTCTCTCTGGCTTCACTCCCCTCTCTGGCTTCACTCCTCTCTCCCCCCTGGCTTCACTCCTCTCCCCCCTGGCTTCACTCCTCTCTCCCCCCTGCATGTGCGGTGGCGGAATGTTTTTGTCTGCCTGATGCGCTGCCCTACTTTTGTTGAAGAGCGAGGAAGCAAGCGAGCAAGCAAACACTGGCAGGCCGCCCTCCCTCCTCCCTCCTCCCTCTTCCCTCTTCCCTCTTCCCTCTCCATGCTCTGCTTTCCTTTCTTTCCCTCTTCCCTCTCCCTCCTTCTCTCCTTTCCCTCTCCCTGCTCTGCTCCCTCCTTTATTTCCCTCTCCCTCCTTCCTTCCTTCCCTCCTTCCCTGCTCCCCTTCTTCCCTGCTCCCCTTCTTCCCTCTTCCTCTCTCTTCTTTTCCTCTTCCCTCCTTCTCTCCTTTCCCTCTCCCTGCTCTGCTCCCTCCTTTCTTTCTCTCTTCCATCTCCATGCTTTCCCTCCTTCTCTCCTTTCCCTCTCCCTGCTCTGCTCCTTTCCTTCTTCCCTGCTCCACCTCTTCCCTCTCTCTCCATGCTCTGCTCTCTCTTCTTCTCCTCTCCATGCTCTCTCTTCTTTCTCTCTTCTTTTCCTTCTTTCCTGCTCCCCCTCTTCCCTCTCTCTCCTTTCTATCCCTCTCCATGCTCTCTCTTCTTTCTCTCCTCTTCTCCTCTTCCCTGCTCCCCCTCTTCCCTCTCTCTCCTGGCCACGTAGCTGCATTCGTCTACTCTGCGCCGCCTCGCTCTTATTCAGCCTTTTTATTTTCACTACTGTGATTTTTTTTAATGCTCAGCCTCTGAGTCACTTCTTTGTATAGAGCTCGAAAGTCCCGCCCCTTAGTTCCGCGTTTCACGGGACCTTAGCTGACCATCTAACAACATGGTGGCGAGTAAATATCTTCTGATCACAGTCATGATATGCGCTGGGCTACAAATATGCTATTTAAGAGGCTAGATAAAGATTATTCATGCAGACGTATCAATGTTTAGTTCCGAGGACGTCGGCATGAAAAATGTGAAGAAACACAGCTTTCTAAAAAGTTTGGGGGTTCATACGAAAAATTAAGCAAAAATATCAGAAACAACATATATGGAGCTCGTGGCACAACTCGAAGGGGATCGAAATGCCATTTTAATACCGCCATTGGATTACATGCTACGATTTTCGGCTAAAAACGCCGTTGAGGTCCCATGAAATCGGGGGAAGTGACGTCACTTTCGAGCTCTATTTAAATCTCCATTCCATCTTTGCTAGTTTCCTGATCCTTGTATTCTTCTTGTGCGCTCACGTGCTGGGGTGACTTTTCTTTTGTCTTGTCTTATCTCTGTTCAGTGTTATCACTGCTGGTTACCCCTCATTTTAATTGGTGGGAGTGATCCTTGTAAACCCCCCCCCCACCCCGCTCTGAGTAATTGGATTTGCTTTCATCTCGACATCCTTCCTGTTACTGTCACTGTAGTATTCAAGAGGTGACACTGTATTAGTCATCCAGTCACGCTCCTGTTTCATAGTTTAGTCGTTTTTTGGTTAGTCATTTCAACTTTGTTGTTAGTAAGTCATGCTGACTTGATAGTCGGGGTGTGTGTGTGGTGATTGTGACTTGAGAGTCGGGGTGTGTGTGTGGTGATTGTGGCTGCTGCTATTTAAAGTATTTGAGGAGGTGGCTGGCAAGGCTGAGGTTCCCGTTTGAAGCCCAGGCAGCTGCTGCGACTTGATCGGCTTGACACAGTGAAGCTTTAAGTGTCAGCCAAGAAGACACACGGCCGGGAACTTCTTCGTCTATTAAATCAAAGGAGAATTAAAAATAAAAGTATTAATAGCAGTGTAGTATAACTTACTTGTAGCACCAAGACACACTGCTGGGAACCTGGCTGTTAAATCAAAGGAGAATTTAAAAAATGAAAGTATTAATAGCATGTAGTACACTTGAGTTGACTACTGGGCTCACAGCAGAACATTGCTAGAGCTCCATTGAATTACATGACATTCCCTTCATTAGCTTACATTACATTATATTACATCAGCTACGTTTAGTGTATTGTAATGTGAATTAATCACAAGATCTTTTTTAGGATGATTTGTCTCCCCTAAGTCCCATCTGTTATCTTGCTGCTATACTAGTTTCAGGAAGTTAGTCTGTCTCCAGTCCTCCATACAGGTTAGATATGAAATTGTCTCATAGAGAACTGCAGAGTGGTACTCCTTTGCCTCCAATTTAATGTGGTTAAGGGCTGTTGATCAAAGTCAAAGTCAAAGTAAACTTTATTGTCCCAAAAAGGGAAATTCAAGTGGTCAGGGTGCTATACAAAGGTAGACGGGACTTCAGAACAAAATAAATGCATAAAATGACAGATAAATAAATACAACCCCCTCCCCCATGCCTCTCTGACTCTCTGACAGCTGATGCTGGAAAAGCACATTCAGAAATGCCTCTCACCCTGTTGCAAGTTCATAAACACTGAAAACCAGTTTTGCAATCTATTTAGCATTATTTTATTATTATTATTATTAGTTTGATTTTAGCAGTCATCTCATTCTCATCAATGCAACTCAATCTGCCATTCCAGAATGTAAGCTGTTCCGGAACACGCGTCCTGCCATTCCAGAATGTTAGCTGTTCTAGAACACGTGTCCTTTTTCCTAGAAATGCGATGGCTGCATTTGAGTTATGGTCGAGTTGAAGACAAACTGTTGAGCTGATGCCTCGCAGCACCCTTAACCTTTGACCCCTCGCCTTGCCTAACCCTAACCCTAACCCTAACCCTAACCCAGCCCATTTTCCCTAAATCTAACCTCACCCTGCCCCCCTTTTCCTTTTCAGAGCTGCAACTCGGTTCACATGGCAAGGTACTTGTGTGGCCATTGGCAAAGCTTTAAGCACCAAGAGAGCAGGCTGGGGTCAGAGACGCTGCAGCCTTACGGAAAGTTTTAACTTTGTTTTGATGTCCTTGGTTGGTGGGAACAATCGATCTGCACTTGATTCACAACATGATGGTGAATCTACAGAGCAGCGTTTTAGTCCTCCACACCACAACAGTTCAGTGTGTGATAGAGGTGTGTCGTTCATGAACGAGCCGGTTCTTTTGAACGGCTCCCTGAAGTGAACGATGGGAACCGGATCACAGCTGAGGGAGCCACTCGACCGTTATTTCGTTCATTTTTCATTCTTTTTAAGCACGTGACCTCGACCAGAGTAATTAAATTTGGGAAAAAACACAATTGTTTGCCTCAAAGAGAGGCAAAAACGGTCTTTAGAAGCAGGAGAATAATCAGTTGTTGTTTGGAGTCAAAATATTACATTGAAAGCCCATTGGGAAACTCCAACTCCCATTGTCATTGTGACACAGCACTCCACAGCACACAAGTGAACACTGCACACTGCACACAACGAAATTGCATTTATGCCTCACCCGTGCAAGGGGGCAGCCCTCAGTGGCGCCCCATGGGGAGCAGTGCGGTGGGACGGTACCATGCTCAGGGTACCTCAGTCATGGAGGAGGATGGGGGAGAGCACTGGTTGATTACTCCCCCCACCAACCTGGCGGGTCGGGAGTCGAACCGGCAACCTCTGGGATGCAAATCTGACGCCCTAACCGCTCACCCATGACTGCCCATTCTTAACACTGAATAAATAATTTTAAAAAGAGCCAAAAGAGCCAGTTTTTTGAACGGCTCTTTGAAAGGAACGAGCCACTAAGATCCGGATCCTGAAAAAAAGCCATAAATCCCATCTCTAGTGTGTGACCCCCACGTGGTTGCCTCTTTTCAACTTGTGTCCAGAAGGAGCCAGTGTGCCCAACTTTTAACTTAATAACGGCATCAATCAGATTGAACCCAAACAAGCCAAATGTGACCAAACCTTTTTCGTGTCTGTATCTCTGTTAGTTTCCGCTCAGAAAAGCAGTGCCTCGTGCCTTTTTCCACCCCGAGACCTTTTGAATAAACGGGGGGGGGGAGAGAAGCCACTTATCTCTGATATTACAATTGAAGCGGCACCATCCATTAAAACCCATTAGTCTCTCGAGCGTCATAAAGTGGAGTAACATCAGCACACCACGCTAGCTAATGTTGGCTACATGTTTACACTGCACAGCACACACTCAGAATAGGAGCCTGGTGGTTGGTGAGTCATGCGAGTGCTTCAGCCTCATTAGCCTTCCTGATCTACCTGCATTTGCGAAGCTAATGAGAGCTAGCCTCAGCTAAGTATCTAGTTCTGCTCACAATGTTATCATGCAGTAATTGGGCTGGCTAATGGGATTAGCTCAGAGAAGATGAGTTAGTCAGAAGTGTGTTTGCGTGTCATGGGGAGTAGTTTGGATTTATTCGGTGGTGGTTAAGGTGGTAGAGGAGCCGTTCGGCAACCCAAAGGTTGCAGGTTCGAGCCCCGCTCGGCCTGACCCCATCATTTTGTACTTGAGCAAGATACTTAACCCCAAGTTGCTCCTGGTGGCAGGGTGGTACCATGCGTGGCAGCCACGGCCACTGGTGTGTGAATGTGAGTGTGAATGGGAGAATGTGAGGCATACAATGTAAAGTGCTTTGAGTGCTCGAAGGAGTGGAAAGGCGCTATATAAATGCAGTCCATTAATCATTCCATTTATGCTGCACTAAGGTTAGCAGATGTGTCATTTTAACAATTTTGAAATAACGGGATTGTCTTTGCTAGTTAACGCTAGGCTACCCCGTTAGCATGAACAGCCAAGTTGCACCATCATGATTTCTGACAAAGCGTGATTATTCACTGCACATGGCAGGCCATCAACCGACGAGCTTTGTGTGTGTTCATGGAAGCGCGAGAGGTCAACATGCTAGGCTGTCGGGGACCCTCAAGCATGGCCATGCCACCGTTACCGCACGCACGCACGCACACACACACACACACACACACACACACACACACATATATATGTACACAGGCCATGTGCTGAGTAATGTGTTTGCTGACCTTGTTTGGCATGGAGCTGCAAGGCCCTGACCCCTGACCTTACTCGGCTCCTCTTCAGTGATGTTGCAGAGCAGGGCCAGCTATGGTAGTCCCACCTGTTAAAGGGACACTGTGCAGGAAATGGTCAAAAAAGGGTACTGCAACTATGCTCATTGAAACGGGGCTGCCTATTGCCAAATTTGATTTTTACATGAAGGTTTACTAAGTAATAAACAAATATTTTCTAGTAAGATCCAAGTACAGTCATTTTTGCAGCTAAAAATGGCTATTTTTGGAAATTCAAAATGGCGGACCATGGAGAAGATCCCCCTTTTCATGTATGAAAAGTGCAATTTTTCTAGTCATAATGAATACTTAGAATTTGATGGTGGTGGTAAGTATTCATGAAAAAGGTAACATTAGTGAATGGCCAGCATTGTAACTAAAAATCTCACACAGTGTCCCTTTAAACACACAGGCACCACACATGCACTTAAGAACACAATACCTTGATTCATTAACTGTAAATTGCAGTGTGTAGTTGACTGATTTGTGAGCTCCTAAGCTCCTTTCATATTAATGCGTCGGTCATTAGTGGACATTTTTTTTTTTTTTTTTTTCTTAATGAAATAACCGAAATGCGCAATTACGGCCCTCGGGGCAAAATCGAGACCTGCATGACATTAACCCAATGGTCCCTCTGTTACACTGTATATATGTAGTAAAGTGCACATCACACTTCTATCATAAATAGTGAATTTGTACTGTAACAGGCATTTGATAAAGCTCATATATTATAGACCTCATATATAGAGATAAAATGTTAATACTTCTTATTCATATTGTATTGGTATTGGTTGTAATTAAATAATAAATATAATTGGATTTGTATTGGTTCCTATTAAGCTCAAACTGGAAACGGGATGTTAGAATGCGTGAAAATGCAGGAAATTACATATAAGAAATACAAAATTTTCAGACCCCCTGCCAAAATGAACTGTCCCATATTTCATTAATTGACGGTTGCCAATGAATGAATGAAGTCAAGGAAATTTTGCATAGGATTATCAGTATTGCATTGCTTTCTACATATTCAACACACTTAAAACGTGATAGTACTGAACACTAATCCTCTGCTTTACGTTTTTTTTTTTTTTTTTTTTTGCGATGATGTTACTAATGCGGCCCGCTTGAGGTCCACATGGGTTGTATGCGGCCCCCGGACCAATGAGTTTGACACCCCTGCACTGACACCAGTTGGGATGTCTCTCAGTGGGCTTCAGCTTCAGCTCCTAGCCAGCTTGGCCTCCACTCCGCACGGAGCTATTGAGTGGAGTCATGAAGTGAGAGAATCGACCTGGCATACAATCTAATGATGATGTGCTTGGCGTACAATCTAATGATCTGCTTGGCGTACAATCTAATGATGTGCCCCCTTCGAAGGAAGCGCTGGCCGGACTTTAATGGCGGCACCTTTGATGCCCAGCTTGGACTCAGCAGCCGCTGCTCGCTCTCTCGCTCTCTCTCTCTCTCTCTCTCTCTCTCTCTCTCTCTCTCTCTCTCTCTCTCTCTCTCTCTCTCTCTCTCTCTCTCTCTCTCTCTCTCTCTCTCTCTCTCTCTGTGTCTGTCTTGGTCGGCCTCTGTTTCGATGCCAATGCCTTTAGACAGCCTGGCTAATTCATAATCCTCCATTGTTTTGGTTTTTAGCTTGAGAAGCAGTCACTGGTGTCAACGTAACTTTAGCCCACCTGTCTTTGATGCACTCAGCAGTTTTGAAGATTCGCAAACGTTGCTGCGTGTTTTTATGATTACAGGGAGTCGTCAGACTTCATTAACTCTAGCGAGAGGCAGGCTGTCACGGTGGGTAATGGCTTTTGGCGAGTCAGTGTGTAATGAAGCTTCTTAGCTTGTTAGCTAGAGAGAGCTCCTGAGTGTGTGTGTGTGTGTGTGTGTGTGTGTGTGTGTGTGTGTGTGTGTGTGTGTGTGTGTGTGTGTGTGTGTGTGTGTGTGTGAGCTTGTTAGCTAGAGAGAGCTCCTGAGTGTTTCGAGCTCTAACCTCCGACTGAACCGCTTGACCCCTCATGCAGGGGGAGGGGGAGAGAGAGGTGTGTGTGTGTGTGTGTGTGTGTGTGTGTGTGTGTGTGTGTGTGTGTGTGTGTGTGTGTGTGTGTGTGTGTGTGTGTGTGTGTGTGTGTGTGTGTGTGTGTGTGTGTGTTAGCTTGTTAGATTGTTAGATTGTTAGAGCTCCTGTGTGTGTGTGTTAGCTTGTTAGCTAGAGAGAGCTCCTGAGTGTGTGTGTGTGTGTTAGCTTGTTAGCTAGAGAGAGCTCCTGAGTGTTTCGAGCTCCAACCTCCAACTGAACCGCTTGACCCCTCATGCAGGGGGAGGGGGAGAGAGAGGTGTGTGTGTGTGTGTGTGTGTGTGTGGGACGGGGAGAGTGAGGTGTGTGTGTGTGTGGGACGGGGAGAGAGAGGTGTGTGTGTGTGTGTGTGTTTCTTCGAGTGCACACTATAACAGAAGCAATAACTCATCTGTCCGTCAGCCATGTTAAGTGCATCCATAGCGACCAGCCCTACTGACGCAGGAAGCAACACACACACACACACACACACACACACACACACACACACACACACACACACACACACACACACACACACACACACACACACACACACACACACACACACACACAGGGCTCATCTGCTGAGTCAGAAAGCCTTGAGCTGCATCTCTAAGCCAATTGCTGGCCGTCCTTTCCTGATGCATTAGGGATACACACACACACTCTCTCACACACACACACACACACACTCACTCTCACACACACACACTCTCACACACAGCCCTTCACTGATGCATTAGGGCTTTGGCGTGTGGTGAGCTCTGGTTCACAGATGCAGTAAACTTGCACACGATGTGACACGCATGCACACTGTACATGCACACTCACTCTCTACACATGCTCGCTCACTCTCTCTTCACATGCACACACTGTACACACTACACACACTACACACTACACACACTCACACTACACACGCTCACACTACACACGCTCACACTGCACACGCTCACACTACACACTACACACACTACACACTACACACACTCACACTACACACTACACACTACACACACTACACACTACACACACTCACACTACACACTACACACTACACACTACACACACTACACACTACACACGCTCACTCACTCTCTTTATTCTCTCTTACTCTATTTTTCCTTTTTTCTCCAGTCTCTCTCTCAGGCAACATACTGTACACGCATACATTCCATTCCATTCCTTATGCAACATCCTAAAGTAGGTCAAACTCCCGCATCTCCACCGCGCTGCCACACAGGAGCCAGAATTCAGCCAGAGCCTATATTCTGGTGTTTTCCCATTGTGTATCAATTGTTTGTATGTAGTTCAAGAAAAACCTCAGTAACTCAGTGTCTATTTGCTCGATTTATTTCCATGTAGAAAGCTATACACTCATCTTGCTTCAGCACCTCATCTTCTTAGGTTAGATCTACACTATCGTGATAAAAAAAAAAAACCAACATAAAGTCTGTGGTTAGTGGAAAAGCCGAATGGCCAGTGTCTCGGGAAAACTGCAAGCCACAGTGGTCGATGGGTGAAAAAAGTTAATGTCAAGCCCTGGCATGCTCGCTGTACACATGCACACTCACTCTCTCTTCACATGCACACTGTACTCTCTCTTCACATGCACACTCACTCTCTCTTCACATGCACACTGTACTCTCTCTTCACATGCACACTCACTCTCTCTTCACATGCACACTGTACACATGCTCACTGTACTCTCGCTCACTCACTCTCTTTATTCTCTCCTCCTCTATTTTTCCTTTTTTCTCCAGTCTCTCAGGCAACATACTGTACACGCATACATTCCCTTCCCATCCTTATGCAACATCCTAAAGTAGGTCAAACTCCCGCATCTCCACCGCGCTGCCACACAGGAGCCAGAAGTCAGCCAGAAGTCAGCCAGAGCCACCAGGCCCCTTGTGCTGGGGGAGCTGATCGTCTTCTCCCTGCTTGGCTTGGCTTGGTGGGGGAATGTAAACATTGCTTCCAGGTGGCGTTAGTGGGGGTGGGGGAGGGAAACGCTGCCGACTCCTCGAGGCGGTCCGTCCACTGGCCTCTATTGCTAACACATGCGTATAGAACTGGCTGCTCTTTGTTTGGAGACTCGGACCTTCTGAGCTTTTCCTAGTGTTGGTTCCATCTTAGTGATACTAAAATGCCGTCGTTTAGAAAGAGGCACTTCAGGAGTGCCGTTCACCCGGTTACCAGCTCATAAAGCACAGAAACAGAGATATTATTTTAAGGGTTTAAAAAAAATAAAAAATACTTGATGTTGTTGCTACGCAAATTGAGAAACTTCCACAAACCTGTGACCAAAGCTAATAGAGATATACATCAAGTGAAGAGAAAATCCGAAGTGCTCAGGGAATTGTTCAGAAAAAATCTTGAAGGTGCTCTTTGGTGTTGGGGAAAAAACAATATCTTGTCAAAAAAAAGGGAGTCCAAGGCACTCTTCTTGTGGAAAAATATTAAAAAGCCTTTATTGAAACATGGCTAAAAAGTTTTAAAACATGGGAGCAGAGACCCTTCTAATAGAGATATATTTTGGATTTTCCTGCACTTGATCCGGTTCACTTTTTAATCTCATTAGTTTAATCGACTTCAGCCAAACCTGTCCATTGACTGCTTGCCGTGTTGCTTATTGCAGAAGGAGTGGCACTGTGGCCTAGTTTTGAGATTGTCCTGGTGTGCTACTGAGGGGGGGTGTGGGGGCGGGGGGGTAGATCAACAGTAATCCTAAACCTCTATAGCCTCTATAGGAGGAAGACACTCGCTGTTGCTGTGTGGAGCAGCGTTGCCAGATTGGGCTGTTTCCCGCCCAATTGGGCTGCTTAGAATGGCCGTGTGCGTGCGGGTAAAAATGGCATTTAGCAGAAAAACCCGCCCAATTTTTGCCATAGAAATCAATAGAATTAGGCGGGATTTTGTGCTTCTAGGCGGGTTTTGAGCATTTTTTTGGGCTGGAAATCATCAGCCTCACCTGGCAACCCTGGTGTGAAGGGTTGCTGCCAGCCGATAGCAGAGTTTCCATACTGTTTATGGGAAGGGGTTTCAAGAGGCCCCGTGAATACAGGACACCTAATAACTTGTACAAACAGCACTGGGTTTTTTATCCTTGAATTGTGGGGAGAGGATCTCATTTTTTGTACTGTTTTATTTACTTGATTAATTTATTATTACTATTCACTTTAATTTTTTATACTTCATGATATACTTCATGAATTTAGACTTTATTTGACTTCTTTTTGGTTACTTCTATAGGCCTACTTCAAACTACGCAGTGTTGTTGCTCCACCCACAATTTCGTTGACTTCATTGACAATGACAATAAACTCCTTGAATCTTGAATCTTGAAAACAGGGTGCGATTTGTAGGGGAGGGGATTCCGGGATTGTCCCCTCTTCTGGTTTTGATATTGACACTTTTTCTACATGATTTTAATCAACGTTTAATGTAATTCCATTGATATTGTTTAAAGTCTGAAACATGTCCCCCCTTCTGGTTTTCTGACTAATCGCACCCTTTATACAAATAATGTACTTCAGACAGTCTTGACCTTTTCTTGTCTTTTTTTCCTTAGCTTTAGCTTTCTCTGTTGGATTTTGTGTGAATGTAATTTTTCCTTTTCGGTCATTTCACGTGAAATCAGTATGATTGAAATCTGTGTCGGTCGGGTCTCAAAGTGTCTGATTTTCATGTGAAATTACTGTTTTTGTCATTTTGCTGTTAATGGGGCTGAACTGATGTGTAAAATTGAATGAAAGGTTTGTGCCAGATGGCTGCTGTTGTCTCATATTCGTTTTAAGTTCTTCAGGAAAGAATACTGAAAGTTTGTCTGTGAAAAAATCAGCTTTCCTGTAAAGCCCTTATTTCGAAATAGAAAGTGTGAAAGCGTCCTTGTGGTGAGAGACGACCGCAGAGCAGAGTAAAATTAACGGTGTGATGATTGCCCATCTCTGAAGACATTCCACAGCACCGTGAGAGTATTTCTGGATGGAAAATGTGGCTGGGCAGTGCAGTGAACCTGTCTGTTCTTTTAGCAGCCTGCAGCTAGCTCCTTGTAGGACAGCGTTAATTAATTTACCCCGAAAATACTTTGGGTGTCAAAAGACAATCATTAAGATGAACTAAAAACAGGCCACAGCACCACAGGCTTCCACTGCTCACAGCACCACAGATGCCAAAACCCAGTAATTACAGCACGCCTCCTTATGATACGACTTGGTTTTATTGCTGTTAGATTATCGTTATAAAATAATTTAGATGTTGATCTTGAAGATAATGAGCTGTGCTACTGGAGATCTCTCTTGGCTCGTGTTTGATTGCCAGTGTTCAATTTCTCAGTTGTGTAACGCTCCACAGACGAGCTGGAGTTATGTAACACCTTCGGGCAAACGCCAATTAAACTCACAGCACACCGCACGGGTTCGACCCTCACCAAGTCAAAAATGCTTCCTATTGGTTTTCGTCTCCGGTGCTATTGTAGTCACATTTTTATTTTTTTAACGAAAATATAAATCAATAAAAAGGGGACAAAGGGGAAAATTTGCGGGGAAAATGCGGCTTTACAGGAATTACGTGGCATCGTGAAATTATGCGGAATATCATTGAATTTGCATGAATCCACGCGATCGCTGAATCGCGAAAAACTGGAGGGACTGAATAAATAGTCACTTCCCTCGGAAATGTGAACAGGGAGGGAGCTGTCCCAGTGTTGCCAGATTGGGCGGGTGCCCGCCAAATTGGGCTACTTGGGATGAGCGTCTGCGGGTAAAAAGGGGAAAAATTGGCCACTTGCCGTTTTTTTTCCAAACGATTTGGGCCCATAGATGTCAATGTAATTTGTTGAATTTGGGTGGAATTAAGCACATTTTCGGCGTTTTTTGAGAAGCTTTTGGGCAGGATTTGGTCAGACACATCTAGCAACACTGGGCTGTCCGTCTGTAGCCAGGCCGTGCCCTCCTAGTGACGCAACAGCTTCAGCGTTGCTACCAGTCAGGTCAAGAGTCAATGCAAATACTTTCTGAGTTCCCGCAAATAAGGGAACTCCTCCCACTATGTTGGGAAGCAAACAATCATTAGCAAACCAAGAAAGGCCATTTTAGAAAATGCTGTTTGGGAAATGGTAATTGTTATGCTCTTGGTGAGACCAAGTTTCTGAGAGATTTGAAAGTCGATGATAATCAGGCTAATCCGTCTTGGCATTAGCTTCCCCCTGTCCTGTCCTTGGCTATGGGGCACCTAAGTCACGCCCTCTACTTCCTGGTTCATGGGGCAGAGGAAGTCTAAAAATGATTACTGGGCTTGAAAATTAGTGATTTTCGGATTTGTGGTGCATAGGTGGAGGTCCAATGTTTGGATTGGTGTCAATTGGTGTCAATCAAACACTCATTTTCAAGCCAAGTAATTATTTTTTGACTTCCCCTGCCCCATGAACCAGGAAGTAGAGGGCGTGACTTAGGTGCCCCATATCCCCCGGTGTTGCTCCCCTCCACACATGTTACGCACAACAAGGCACGTATACGCTGGTGACATTTGAGGAAGAACATTCCTTCAAGTTATGGAGCTATGGGGGGAGTCCTATGTTTAGCTGTAGGTCACTCTAGCCCACCACTTTGAATGATGTTGAGCGGAGATTGGACGTCTCAAATGTCCGCGTCTTAATAACTCAGAGCTGCCGCCACTGCCATACCATACGATCACATGACCACATGACCGCCACACAACATGCTGGTGTTGATGCCTCGTCCTCCCAGAGCGGGGGGGTTGATTTTTTTGGGGGGTGGGGGGGGGGGGTTCAACGGTGTATAGAGGAGCGCGGGGGCGGGGGGGTGTAGGTGTACAGCAGTGTTAAAGCAGAAGGGGGTGGGGGGTGGGGTTTCAACGGTGTATAGCAGAGCACAGGGGCGGGGGGGGGTGCAGTGTAGGTGTACAGCAATGTAAAGCAGAAGGGGTTGGGGTTGGGGGGGTGTTGTAGGTGTACAACAGTGTAAAGCAAAGGGCGGGGGGGGGGGGGTTGGGGGGGGGTTGGGTGACCAGTCTTCCAGTTCATCAGATACGCCCCAACAGTGTACAGGAGAGCAGAGCAAGGCAGAGCAGGGGTTGGTGGTGGTGGTGGTGGCGGAGGGGGGTGGTGGGGGTGTGTTATCCCCAAATAGCTGCGCTGCGCTGTGCATCCAACAAGGCAAGGGCATCACGGGCAGCCAGTGTACAGCGGTATGCTATGCTGCTCCTGACCTCACCATAGTGCTGAGGTAAATTTAGCCGACCAGAAGGGCTATACGAGGCTGTACACCTACACCCCCCCCCCACCAGAAGGGCTATACGAGGCTGTGGTCAGGACAGCAGGGTTAAACAAGTTGTGTCCTGGAGACACATATACAGGTTTTTCAGGATTGTGAGATTTTAACTGTTTTATTAACTATGTGGGTATGTTAGAACTGAATGAACACATTACAATGCAAGGGGAGGGTCTTGGCTTTTAAATGTAACTCATTTCATGTTTGTTTGTGCTTCGGAGTCTGAGATATTTAGGCTTTAATAGGAAGAGGGCACCCTTTCCCAAAAAATAAAAGTAAATTTAGCTAGCCAGAAGGGCTATACGAGGCTGTGGTCAGGACAGCAGGGTTAAACAAGTTGGGGCCCCTCTTTTGACAGGGTGTAAGGAAGTTTACCCCCCCCCCCCCCTTTAATTGTTGGACTGCCTGGGGCTACGGTTTATTACATGTGCATAGCTTATATCCCGCCAGCTACCAGAAGTTTAATTGATCTTTATTGCTGCTGAGGTAAAATGGAATTTAAGCCTTCAATTATTTGGAACATTGTGTAAAGGAATGTGTTCTCCAGTTAACATTACAAAACTGCACACTATGTTCCAATATCAGCACATGTGCTTTCCAACATTCCAATCAGACTGGCTTTAAAAACCCTTAAAATAAGATACAAACACATTGGAATTGTGAGGGATCCACAGAAAATAATGTAGACATGAAAATGCATTCTTGTATTGAGCAGCCAAAAATGAATCTTGGCTCTCCCCAGTTCTCCTTTTTTTTACTGTATGGAGATTAGCTGAGTGGCTGTGTGAAAAAAGTGAAAGTGAAAGCCCATTGGGAAACTCCAACTCCCATTGTCATTGTGACACAGCACTCCACAGCACACAAGTGAACACTGCACACAACGAAATTGCATTTATGCCTCACCCGTGCAAGGGGGCAGCCCTCATTGGCGCCCCATGGGGAGCAGTGCGGTGGGACAGTACCATGCTCAGGGTACCTCAGTCATGGAGGAGGATGGGGGAGAGCACTGCTTGATTACTCCCCCCACCAACCTGGCGGGTCGGGAGTCGAACCGGCAACCTCTGGGATGCAAGTCTGACGCCCTAACCGCTCACCCATGACGCAGGGCCCTATAAAGCACGGAGGTCGCTAACAGTAAGCTACCATGCAGCATGTAGCTCACGTCTGAAATGGAAGACGCAGAATGATCATTGACATTTTTTAGCATTCAAAATCATGATCTGCAACCCATGCCCTACTACAGTGGTGCTTGACATGTCTCTGGTGGTACTTGGAGGATTTTTTTTTTTTTGTGTGTGTGTATTGATTTGAAGGTTGATCAAGTTGTTGCTGCCAAAAATGTCAGTAATGGCTAGCCTAAATGGCATGTCTACTGATTTACGTAGATCTCCAGTGTGTTTGATGCTTGTGTATGAGAGAGGAAGTGTGACTCCACACTGGTGTATGGGAACATGGAATATGGATTATTATGGGATATGGATTATTATGGAATATGGATTATTATGGAATATGGATTATTATGGGATATGGATTATTATGGAATATGGATTATTATGGAATATGGATTATTATGGAATATGGATTATTATGGAATATGGATTATTATGGGATATGGATTATTATGGAATATGGATTATTATGTGCTTTAATGCTCATTGCTGTCAACATAAATAACACCCATCAGGTCATCTTGATCTGCCGCCCATGCCCTACTCTGCTCCCCTACTCGGGTCATCTTGGTCCAGTTGAAGGGCCCTAAAGCATAGCGGGTGTTGACAGCAGGCTACGTGTAGCAGCATATGTACTCCTATCACACCCAGCGTCCTGACAGTGACGGGACATTCGTCAAGGTGCAGAGCTCACATTACTGTCAGGCTATATGTGTGTGTGTGGGGGGGGGGGGGTGCAGTGGACATGTCCGAGGAGCCACAGCATGTTTTGGATGCACTCCTTGTTGTGGAGCCCAAGTTATAGATTGCTATAAAGCGGCATGGAACTAGCGCGTGTGGTAATGTGGTAAGCTAAGCTAGCTTGCCCTTTGTAAGCGATCTTGTTTGTGTGCTGCTACATGCTAACAGGTGTTGCCTACACGAGTCGAGGCCCCAATGAGGGCAAGGACATTTAACACTGTAAACACAACAGACACGGGGTCAGGAAACTGAAGGGGATTATATCCTATAGAAACTGAAGGGGATTATATCCTATAGAAACTGAAGGGTATTATATCCTATAGAAACTGAAGGGGATTATATCCTATAGAAACTGAAGGGGATTATATCCTATAGAAACTGAAGGGGATTATATCCTATAGAAACTGAAGGGTACCACTACCAAAGGCCTCTCTTCTGGATGGTGGCTGGCGCTAGCCTCTCTTCTGCTGCTTCGTCCAAAAGTGTTGCTATTAGCCCATTTGCGCTTCTTCACTTGATCTCTCATCTCAGCAGCTCAAACTGAGTAGAAGCATTTCAGGTGACTTGAGCCTTTCAGGGGAGTTTACAGTAACTCACCGTAACAGGCAGGGGAGTTTTCTGTAACTCACAGTAACAGGCAGTAGAGTTTACAGTAACTAGCTGTAACAGACACAGGAGTTTATAGTAACTGACTGTAACAGACAGGGGAGTTTACAGTAAAACTTGTCCTGTTGACTGACAGGTACCAATAGATTCCTCTTTACATTCTATATTCTTATTGGAATACCGGGTAGAGCAGGTGAGCATTCTATATTCTTATTGGAACACCCTGTACAACAGGTGAGCATTCTATATTCTTATTGGAATACCGGGTAGAGCAGGTGAGCATTCTATATTCTTATTGGAACACCCTGTACAACAGGTGAGCATTCTATATTCTTATTGGAACACCCTGTACAACAGGTGAGCATTCCAGCTGCTTTTGATCGGGTGCCAGCTCTACATTTTTGGTTTCGCTCCAGCTCTTCATCCCTCAACAAAAGCTCCTTTTTCTGCCTGGAAATGCTGATTACATTAGCACCCCTAATGCTTTGTCAAATTCCTCGAAAATCACATTAAAATGACCCGCCGTCGTCGACCAAAAACCTCCAGTTCTGTCCAGCCAGCTATTCAGCCAGTTAGTGTGCGTATTGTTGGAGCCAGATAATGTCTTTTGGCTGAAGCTGAAGCACAATGGGGAGTTTTCACGGAATAAGAACACTAGCCAGAGGTTGTCTGAGTCCTTCCTCCATGCCAGTGGTTCCCAACCTATGGGCCGGGGCCCACTGGTGGGGCCCTGAAGGTATTCCAAGTGGGCCTTGAAATAATTTTCCAAAAATAATAATCATATTTTGGTGTGTGTTGCTGTTGATTTATTTGAGTTTTATTCTTAATTGGGTCAGAGGTGGGTCCTGGACATTTTTGACAATTTCGAGTGGGCCCCACGTTGGAAAAGGTTGGGAACCCCTGCTTTACGCTTTCCTCTGCCTTCTCCCAGTCAGCTCTGCTTGAACATACAGTTCAGATTGAATTCTAGGAAAACCAGGTTGGCGGGGGCGGGGGTGGGTGTGTACTTAATGTATGCTGCTGTTGGAAATCACCCAGCATTTAGTGTGTGCGTTGGTGTAGGGCTGTGTGTGTGTGTGTGTGTGTGTGTGGGTGTTGGTATGTAGGGGTGTGTGTGTGTGTGTGTGTGTGTGTGTGTGTGTGTGTAGGGCTGTGTGTGGGTGGGTGTGTGTGTGTGTGTGTGTGTGTGTGTGTGTGTGTGTGTGTGTGTGTGGGTGGGTGTGTGTGTGTGTGTGTGTGTGTGTGTGTATGGCTGTAGGGGTGTGTGTAGTTGTGTGCGTGGGTAGGTGTGTGTGTTGTAAAGAGTGTTTGTCCTCTCTGGGTTCTGCAGTACATGAAGAGAGTGGCTGTACACGTGCAGGCCAGCTCCCCTGACCCCTCCCCCCTCTACTCACACAGGGAGAGAGAGAGACAACACAGGGAGAGAGAGACAGGGAGAGAGAGACAGGTTTATTACCGACCACAGGGAGACACAGGGAGAGAGAGACAGGGAGAGAGAGACAGGTTTATTACCGACCACAGGGAGACACAGGGAGAGAGAGACAGGGAGAGAGAGACAGGTTTATTACCGACCACAGGGAGACACAGGGAGAGAGAGACAGGGAGAGAGAGACAGGTTTATTACCGACCACAGGGAGACACAGGGAGAGAGAGACAGGGAGAGAGAGACAGGTTTATTACCGACCACAGGGAGACACAGGGAGAGAGAGACAGGTTTATTACCGCACACTGAGGCACAGACAGATAGATAAAGAGCTATGCCGTTATTCCACCATTAGCTTTGGTTAACGAACATTACGCACATCCTTTTACAGCAAAGTTGTGATATTAATTTGTTGCACATCCGTACTGTATTGTCCTGGACGATTCTTGAGGGCTGACGGTGTCATTTCACTGAACACGTCCTCCAAAGACCTTTTAATGAGACATGTTAGTCTGCTCACTTGCTTGTTTCCCCTTAATAATTATGTCCATTGCCTGAAGCGTTTCCCCGCACTAAAGCACATCCGTAACGACGTATGTGTGTATGTGTGTGTGTACATGTGTTGCAGGTTCCTCAATGCTCTTGTCCATTGCCTGAAGCTGTTCCCTTAGAGTGCCTCCGTAACCTGTGTTTTCTTTTTCTCGTGTGTGTGTTGCAGGTCTCCTGCTTGTGATGTCCACTGTAATGTGTGTGTGTGTGTGTGTGTTGCATCTGTAACGTGTGTGTTTCCTCGTGTGTGTGTTGCAGGTCTCCTGCTTGTGATGTCCACTGTAATGTGTGTGTGTGTGTGTGTGTTGCATCTGTAACGTGTGTGTTTCCTCTTGTGTGTGTTTCTGCAGGTCTCCTGCTTGTGATGTCCACTGTTCGGATCAGAGCTCGTCTGGCTCCTCTGGCCCCGCCCACGCCGCACAGGATGGCAACGCACACGCACACACACCGGAGCAGGAGCATACACAGGTACACTACACTACACTACCCAGCATGCACCACTACACTTCACTACACTGCACTACACTACCCAGCATGCACCACTACACTACACTACACTACCCCAGCATGCACCACTACACTACACTACACTACACTACCCAGCATGCACCACTACACTACACTACACTACCCAGCATGCACCACTGCACTACACTACACTTATAAATAAGATGGATAAACTTGAGGTGCTAACCATTATAGCCAGTCAGCATGAGGTATGAGCCACTCAGTAGCCAATCATCACAAGGTACAAAGGACCGCTCACCCCAAGGTATAAACTAGTATGTCCACGTATGCCCACAAGGAACAATCCACTACAGCCAATCCCCACAAGGAACAATCCACTACAGCCAATCCCCACAAGGAACAATCCACTACAGCCAATCCCCACAAGGAACAATTCACTACAGCCAATCACCACAAGGAACAAACCACTTCAGCCAATCACCACAAGGAACAATCCACTACAGCCAATCACCACAAGGAACAAACCGCTGCAGCCAATCACCACAAGGAACAAACCGCTGCAGCCAATCACCACAAGGAACAAACCGCTGCAGCCAATCACCACAAGGAACAATCCACTCTCTATAGAGCTTGAAAGTGACGTTACTTCCCCCGATTTCATGGGACCTCAACAGCGTTTTTAGCCGAAAATCGTAACATGTATTCCAATGGCTGTATTAAAATGATATTTCGACCCCCTTCGAGTTGTGCCACGAGCTCCAAACATGTTGTTTCTGATATTTTTGTTAAATTTTTCGTACGAACCCCCAAACTTTTTAGAAAGCTGTGTTTCTTCACATTTGGCATGCAGACGGCCTCGGAACAAAAACATTGATACTTCTGCATGAATAATCTTCATCTAGCCTCTTAAACAGCATATTTGAAGCCCAGCGCATGTAATGACTAAGATCGGAAGATATTTACTCGCTACCATGTTGTTAGATGGTCAGCTTAGGTCCCGTGAAATGCGGAACTAAGGGGCGGGACTTTCAAGCTCTATGACCAATTACCAGAAGGAACAAACGACTCAGTGTAACTTAAAAAACCACAAGTAACAAGTGAGACTATGAGTGAAACAACCGGTTACATTTTCCTGCTCCACAGCAAGCACACACACTCGCACATCACCCCTTTAAACACACACACACTCGCACGTCACCCCTTTATACACACATACACACACACACACACACACACACACACACACACACACACACACACACACACACACACACACACACACACACACACACACACACACACACTCGCACATCACCCCTGTCAACACACACACACTCGAACATCACCCCTTTACACACACACACACACACACACACACACACACACACACACACACACACACACACACACACACACACACACATCACCCCTTTAAACACACACACACACACATCACCCCTTTAAACACACACACACACACACACATCACCCCTTTAAACACACACACACACATCACCCCTTTAAACACACACACACTCGCACTTTACCACTGTGAACAGACACACACACTCATCAATCACAAACCAACACACTCATCTTCCTGAAAGGTATTAGAAGCAGGCATGCGAAACGACCGGTTTACTCTCTAACCAGTCACTAACCTCTCCGGTGCCGGAAGATATGACGGCTCGTAGTGCTTCTCTGACCACCCCTACAGACTTAAATATGGTTCAAGTTCAAGTCTTATTTTGCCATTTCAACAGTATGAAATACAGTTGATAGGAATGTTATTTGGTGTGCTCACACATGCAACAATACAACTAAGACTATTAACTAACACCTATCATTGAGACACACACACACACACACACACACACACACACACACACACACACACACACACACACACACACACACACACACACACACACACACACACACACACACACACACACACACACACACACACACACCATGGCTGCTATCTGAGGAGGGGAAGGCCATGTGTGTTCTTGACCTTTGACACGGAAGCAGAGAGGTGTGTGTGTGTGCGTGCGTGCGTGCGTGTGTGTGTGTGTGTCACATGTTACATAAGGTGTGTTTTGTATGGTGGTGGCCCCTTTAAACACACACACACTCGCACATCACCCCTTTATACACACATACTCGCACATCACACNTTCACACACACACACACACACACACACACACACACTCACACACACACACACACACACACACACACACACACACACACACACACACACACACACACACACACACACACACACACACATCACCCCTTTAAACATACACACACACGCGCACATCACCCCTGCAGGGCTGATCGTATTCAGGCTCCATGCCTGATTTCAGGCTTGACAGAGTTTGCAAAAATAAAAACATTGATAATAATTAGCCATTAGGTTTTTCTTATCCCAGAAAGTAATACTGGTTCAGGGTTTTCTTCTACTATCAGGCTTGAATAATGGTCATACACAGGCTATTAAATGTTTGAATAATGTGTCAAAATAGGCCTACGTTACGTCACTATGCAGTATCTTGTCGTCGTTGTTAGAGCAGGGAAAAAAGTTCAGGCTCAGGATTTTTTTTCACTCTCACCCCTGCCCCTGTAAACACACACACACTCACATCACCCCTTTAAACACACACACACTCGAACATCACCCCTTTTAACATACACACACACACACTCGAACATCACCCCTTTTAACACACACACACACACACTCGAACATCACCCCTTTAAACACACACACACACACACACACTCGCACATCACCCCTGTCAACACACACACACTCGAACATCACCCCTTTACACACACACACACTCGCACATCACCCCTGTCAACACACACACTCGAACATCACCCCTTTTAACACACACACACACACACTCGAACATCACCCCTTTAAACACACACACACTCGCACATCACCCCTGTCAACACACACACACTCGAACATCACCCCTTTACACACACACACACTCGCACTTTACCACTGTGAACAGACACACACACTCATCAATCACAAACCAACACACTCATCTTCCTGAAAGGTATTAGAAGCAGGCATGCGAAACGACCGGTTTACTCTCTAACCAGTCACTAACCTCTCTAGCCAGTCACTAACCTCTCTAACCAGTCACTAACCTCTCCGGTGCCGGTTTACTCTCTAACCAGTCACTAACCTCTCCGGTGCCGGAAGATATGACGGCTCGTAGTGCTTCTCTGACCACCCCTACAGACTTAAATATGGTTCAAGTTCAAGTCTTATTTTGCCATTTCAACAGTATGAAATACAGTTGATAGGAATGTTATTTGGTGTGCTCACACATGCAACAATACAACTAAGACTATTAACTAACACCTATCATTGAGACACACACACACACACACACACACACACACACACACACACACACACACACACACACTAACACACACACACACACACACACACACACACACACACACACACACACACACACACACACACACCATGGCTGCTATCTGAGGAGGGGAAGGCCATGTGTGTTCTTGACCTTTGACACGGAAGCAGAGAGGTGTGTGTGTGTGCGTGCTGGTATGCGTGTGTGTGTGTGTGTGTGTGTCACATGTTACATAAGGTGTGTTTTGTATCGCGGTCGCCTCACCTCCTCTATAGGGGCCCTGCAGGCCTCAGCAAACATGGAGGTGTCTGATAAAGCAGGGCCCCTACACTACACTACACTACACTGATAAAGCAGGACCCCTCTAGCAGGCCGCATGGCACCGAGGGGTGAAGGTCAGCTGTCGTCATGTAATGTACAGTGCCCTCCATAATTATTGGCACCCCTGGTTGAGATGTGTTAAAAGCCTTAAAATAAATTCAGTGTTTATTGCAGAAGAATACTGTCACACTGAAAATTGTAGAAAAATGTAGCCTTCAACTCAAATGAATTGTAAGAAAATAAAAAAATCCCTGACTAAAAAATAATTATTTTTCATTAAATCACCTGTTCCACAATTATTGGCACCCTTGACAATTCCCAGGAAATAAATATAATTGAAGCATTTCTGTCATTTCTACAGTAGTTTACAAAGTTTACCAGAGTATGTAGGAACATTTAATTAGTAATTCATCACTTCCTGTTTCCCTGGGGTATAAATATGACGTGACACCGAGGCCATTTCTCTTATCCACTCTTAAACATGGGAAAGACAAAGGAACACAGCATACAAGTGAGGCAGATGTGTGTCGACCTTCACAGGTCAGGCAGAGGCTACAAGAAGATTACCACTCAACTGCAGCTGCCCATATCCACTGTGAGAGGAATAATTAAGAAGTGCAAAACAACTGGAACAGTGGTAAACAAGCCTGGACGAGGACCCAAGTTTATTTTGCCACCACGCACAGTGAGGAGGATGGTAAGAGAAATCAAAAGATCTCCAAAGCTCACTGTTACAGAATTACAACAAATGGTAGCATCCTGGGGTCACAAAGTCTCCAAATCAACCATCAGGCGCTGTCTACACGCCAACAAGCTGTTTGGGAGGCATGCACGGAGAAAACCTTTCCTCACTCACAATCATGAACGCAAGCGTCTGGAGTTCGCCAAGCGGTATTGGGGCTTCAACTGGGACTGTGTGCTTTGGTCAGATGAGACCAAGATTGAGCTTTTTGGCAACAAACACTCTAAGTGGGTCTGGCGTACCACGAAAGATGCGCATGCTGAAAAGCACCTCATACCCACTGTGAAGTATGGGGGTGGGTCAGTGATGCTGTGGGGCTGTTTCGCTTCCAAAGGCCCTGGGAACCTTGTTAGGGTGCATGGCATCATGAATGCTTTGAAATACCAGGACATTTTAAATCAAAATCTGTTGCCCTCTGCCCGAAAGCTGAAGCTGGGTCGTCACTGGGTCTTTCAGCAAGACAATGACCCTAAACATATGGTCAAATCTACACAGAAATGGTTCACCAGACACAAAATCAAGCTCCTCCCATGGCCATCTCAGTCCCCTGACCTCAACCCCATTGAGAACCTGTGGGGTGAGCTGAAGAGGAGAGTACAGAGGAGAGGACCCAGGTCTCTGGATGATTTAGAGAGATTCTGCAAAGAGGAATGGCTGAAGATCCCTCTTTCTGTCTTTTCCCATCTTGTGAAACATTATAGGAGAAGATTTGGTGCTGTTTTGTTGGCAAAAGGGGGTTGTACAAAATATTAACACCAGGGGTGCTAATAATTGTGACACACATTATTTGATGTCAAATAATTATTTCTTTATGTGGGATTTTTTCCCCACTGAATAAATGCACTTGTATTGAAGGTTGGATTTTTCTCTTTTTTTCCATTAAGGTCCCATATTATTTAGAAAAAAAATAAAATAATTGGAAGCTAAAAAACACATCTCAACCAGGGGTGTCAATAATTATGGAGGGCACTGTATGTTGTATAGCTGCAGTGATGTGTATATACTGGAGGTGTCTGATAAGGCAGGGGCCCTCTAGCAGGCCGCATGGCACCGAGGGGTGAAGGTCAGCTGTCGTCATGTAATGTATGTTGTATAGCTGCGGTGATGTGTATGGGTATATACTGTATATACTGTGTATGGGTACATACTGATAAAGCAGGGGCCCTCTATCAGACCGCGTGGCCTGTCCCCCCGGCATACAAGGGTATAGGTTAGCTGTGGTAATGTTGTGTAGTGTATACAGGGCCTTTAGTTCTGCTGTGCTAATGTGTAGTGTATATAGGACCTTTAGTTCTTTAGCTGTGCTAATGTGTAGTGTATACAGGGCCTTTAGTTCTGCTGTGCTATTGTGTAGTGTATACAGGGCCTTTAGTTCTGCTGTGGTATTGTGTAGTGTACTATAGGGCCTTTAGTTCTTTAGCTGTGCTAATGTGTAGTGTATATAGGGCCTTTAGTTCTGCTGTGCTAATGTGTAGTGTATATAGGGCCTTTAGTTCTGCTGTGCTAATGTGTAGTGTATATAGGGCCTTTAGTTCTGCTGTGCTAATGTGTAGTGTACTATATAGGGCCTTTAGTTCTGCTGTGCTAATGTGTAGTGTATATAGGACCTTTAGTTCTGCTGTGCTAATGTGTAGTGTATACAGGGCCTTTAGTTCTGCTGTGCTAATGTGTAGTGTATATAGGGCCTTTAGTTCAGCTGTGGTATTGTGTAGTGTACTATATAGGGCCTTTAGTTCAGCTGTGGTATTGTGTAGTGTACTATATAGGGCCTTTAGTTCTGCTGTGGTATTGTGTAGTGTATATACTGTAGAGGGCCTTTAGTTCTTTAGCTGTGCTAATGTGTAGTGTATATACTGTAGAGGGCCTTAGGAAACCCCTCTAGCCGACCGCATGGCCTGTCCCCCGTCACACAAGACCAGGGCTTGACACTGGCACCTGCCAACTGGCCAAATGCTGGTAAAACTTGACTGTGGCTGGTAGTATTTTCAGTGTCACTAGCGAATTTGGCTAGCAGCTTATTCCTTGGTATGACGTACATATCATAGTAACCTTCTGCTAATATTCTGTTGTTTGTCCCTTGTGTACCAATTGTTTGTATTTGATTTCAAGAAAAAGCTCTGTATCTCAGTTTTTATTTGCTTGATATACTTCCATGTAGAAAGCTATATACTCATCTTCTGAGGTTAGACATACACCATCATGATAAAGAAAAAAAAACAATATCAAATTTGTGGCTAGTAGAATAGCTGAATGGCTAGTGACTCGGGAAAACCACTAGCCACAGTGGCCGGTGAGTGAAAAAGTTAATGTCAAGCCCTGCACAGGACCCCTCTAGCAGAGCGCATGGCACCGAGGGGTAAAGGTCAGCTGTCGTCATGTAATGTATGTTGTATAGCTGCGGTGATGTGCATATAAAGTGAAAAGTGAAAGTGAAAGCCCATTGGGAAACTCCAACTCCCATTGTCATTGTGACACAGCACTCCACAGCACACAAGTGAACACTGCACACTGCACACAACGAAATTGCATTTAAGCCTCACCCGTGCAAGGGGGCAGCCCTCAGTGGCGCCCCATGGGGAGCAGTGCGGTGGGACGGTACCATGCTCAGGGTACCTCAGTCATGGAGGAGGATGGGGGAGAGCACTGGTTGATTACTCCCCCCACCAACCTGGCGGGTCGGGAGTCGAACCGGCAACCTCTGGGATGCAAGTCTGACGCCCTAACCGCTCACCCATGACTGCCCATATACTGGAGGTGTCTGATAAAGCAGGGCCCTCTAGCCGACCGCATGGCCTGTCCCCCGTCACACAAGACTACACTACCCAGCATGCACCACTACACTACACTATACTACACTAGACAGCATGGCCTGTCCCCCCGGCATACAAGACTACACTACCCAGCATGCACCACTACACTACACTATACTACACTAGACAGCATGGCCTGTCCCCCCGGCATACAAGACTACACTACCCAGCATGCACCACTACACTACACTATACTACACTAGACAGCATGGCCTGTCCCCCCGGCATACAAGGGGTATAGGTCAGCTGTGGCAATGTATGGTGTATATTGGGGCTTGGTATCGCAGCCGTGTTCCTGTATCGATTCGATTTTGATTCTTAGGGCTTTCAATCGATTAATCGTGATTCAATTCGATTCGAATCGATTCAATCCGTTCCCTTCTTGCTGCCAGGATTCCCCCCAAAAGATGCTGTTGCCTATTTTTATATAAAAGTGTCAAATAGCTGTGGCTTGACAGAGTTAACAGATTGCTAATTTGTAACAAGTAGGCCTAGGCCTAATTGACTAATACCTACTGGGTATTTTCCATAGACCTAAATTGAACAAAAAGAACAAAAAGAAAAAGATTTAAAAAATCGATTTTGTGCCCTGTGAATCGATTATGTGAATTTTGATTCGATCGATTATCGATTAACTCGATTATTTTACCCAGCCCTAGTGTGTATACAGGGCCTTTAGTTCTGCTGTGCTAATGTGTAGTGTATATACTGTAGAGGGCCTTAGGAAACCCCACATGGCCTGGCATGGAACTAGCGAGCTATGGATTTATTACAATGCTCCAAAACTGATCATACAACTGACTATTTAACCATTTACCACTTTTCATTGGTAACCGGATTACCTATTCACTTTTTTAAACAACTGTTTAATGTGCTGTAAACTCTGTTACGTTTTTGAGAAGTTAGAGGTAAATACAATCAAGTGGCAATTGGTTTTAAAGTGCAAAATAAACTTCTACTGTCACTCCAAAAACACTCAGAATATGATGGTGCTCAGAGAATAGTATCCCGCAGGCTTTTATACTTTGAATCTTTCCAACTGCACTGTATGTGTTTTGCATATCTTAACTAGTTTTCCTGCCATCTTTGCACACACCCACACACACCCACACCCACACCCACACCCACACACACACACACACACACACACACACACACACACACACACACACACACACACACACACACACATATGCACAATGTCCATGTTGCGCAAGCCTAGAGCAGAGCAGAGCAGAGCAGAGAACAAGCTGTCAACGCAAAGCACCAGTGATGTATGCACGTGAGGCCCTCTTCTACTCAAGCAGTAGTGAACTTAACTTCCCAGTACACACACACACACACACACACACACACACACACACACACACACACACACACACACACACACACACACACACACACACACACACACACACACACACACACACACACACACACACACCCTGTTGCAAGAGCAAGCTTGATGTATGGTGATGTATGGTGTGATAGAAGCCCTGTGCACATACTTCTCTTGCTCAGTCACCTCACCTAGTAGTGACGATAACATCCCACTTCCCTGTTGCAAGAATGACTACCCAATAGGGGTGGGCGATATGACGATATTAAATCGTGAATCGTGATATTGAGTAAAAGATCGTCTCGAATCTGCCAAAGTGGAGAAATCGTATAGATCGTCTTGCAGTGTTGCAATGTTTGCAATGTTTATTATCAACATCAGAGTGACGTTTTCTCACTTGTGTTGTTGTCTTCACTTTATTCTTTACATTATTGTATTCCAATTGTACACTTTATGAGAGTATATTTATAAGTGTGTTAACATTTTATTGACTGCAAATTACAAATTGCAAGTATATGAAAGTTGTTTTTTGTTGTTTTTATTTTTTGGATGGAAGATCGTGATAAAAAATCGAAATAGAGATTTCATGTTAAAAAATCGTGATACAACATTTTTGGAACATGTAAGAACAAAAACAACTCTGGCATAAAATTTCACTTTCCAACCCTAACAACACGCTGCAGGGCTGATAGTATTCAGGCTCCATTCCTGATTTCAGGCTTGACCGAGTTTGAAAAAATGAAAACATAGATAATAATTTGCCATTAGGTTATTCCTATCTCAGAAAGTGTTACAGGTTCAGGGTTTTCTTCTACTATCAGACTTGAATAATGGTCATACACAGGCTATTAAATGTTTGAATAATGTGTCAAAATAGGCCTACGTTACGTCACTATGCAGTATCTTGTTGACGTCGTTAGAGCAGGGGGAAAAGTTCAGGCTCAGGATTTTTTGTCACCATCACCCCTGACTCTGTGAAGCGTCCTTGGGTGTTTTGAAAGGCGCTATATAAAACGAAAGTATTATTATTATTATTATTATTATTAACTACAGTATATTACACCAGCACATTACTATGAAGTTGGCTGGCCTGCTGCTGTTGAAGTCTTGAGGTCTGTTAGCCCTCTAGAGCCATAGGTTCCTGAACCCTGCTCTAGAGCCATAGGTTCCTGACCCCTGCTCTAGAGCCATAGGTTCCTGACCCCTGCTCTAGAGCCATAGGTTCCTGACCCCTGCTCTAGTTGGTTGGTGTGGTCTAACACAAGTTCCTCACCACTTTATCAGACAACGAAAAGTCCACAACTAAACAGCTTTGGCAACTCGTCTCTGGTGTGACTGTAGAACGTCCCTGTGGTTTGGAATTGTGTTGTATGCCATTTCCCCTCCTAGTCTCCTTGTAGTAATTTCCCACCTCCCAGTAGTAATTCCCCATCTCCTAGTTGTAATTCCCCATCTCCTAGTTGTAATTCTCCACCTCCTAGTTGTAATTCTCCACCTCCTAGTTGTAATTCCCCACATCCTAGTTGTAATTCTCCACCTCCCTGGTTGTAATGTCCCACCTCCTCATTGTAATTCCCCATCTCCTTGGTCTCGTAGTAATTCCCCATCTCCTAGTTGTAAATTCCCCACCTCCTATTTGCAAGTACTGTGTTGGGTGTTGGTTCAGGTTCCGTACGCATTCTCCTGACATGCCGGGTGCAGGACACGAGCAAAGAATTGTGATCTTGACATGCCAATAACTTTTCTTGTCTGGCTTACCAGTAACTTATCTGTCCGTTCCCGCACATCCTGATATTTATGAAGGCTTGATATCACTGACAGGACAGGGTGTTTGAATGTATGTGTTAAAATGTGTATGTCTTTTGTTTTCTTATTTATTTATTGTTTTTTTGTTTCCTTTAGGTTTTGTATTTCATTTTCTAATCTTTTTATTTATACTATTTATTCAATGACTGATGGAGACTGGGACCGCAAACTAAATTGCCCTTCTGATGGGACTAATAAAGTTATCTGAATCAAATTTCAAATTGCCTTTTTCATGTTCCCCCAGGTGGAGGAGGCCTGGAGGACGGCCTCTGAGCCACCGTACCATGTGGGGCTGGAGGCGGAGTGGGGAGCAGCAGTAGAGGAACAGACACACACACACTCATCACAACACACACAACAGGTAATACACACACACACACACACACTCATCACAACACACACACTCACCACAACACACACAACAGGTAACCTACACACTCCTCACAACACACACACTTCTCACAGCATCTAATTCCCATACATTTATTTCTAATTGGTGGTGGATATGCTGCCATGAATATGTTTCTTAGATAGTCCACTAAAAATCGATGGTGGCACTGACTGTCGTTGCGCCGCCCTGACGTGTGTTACTGTTGAAACTTCACTGCCCCATGTGCTGCAAGTGAAGATGAGTGAAGGTGAGCTGTGTCAACAAGTGATCTTCATAATCGTTTAGGAAGCGGAACTGCCAGAAACAAGGTCGATACACTGACAAGAAAACAACACATCAATAGATCAATGACAGGAGCTGAAGCACGCAGCACACGTGGTGTTTTGCATTTCACCTCAAAGGCAAATTTACACAGACCTACTTACTTGTTTGCTTAACTTTTACTAGTTTGCACATGAATGCGTGAAGGGTGAAATACATTTTCTTTTCTTACTTCCTTCAGATTAGATTAACGGCATTAAAAACACTAGGTTTTACTTGTCCAACTGAAGTTGGTTATTTGTTTGTTTACACAGTGCCCTGGGTTACATGGTACTTTTGATTCCGAATTAACTTAATTCCTCTTTGAAAACATCATGTTAACACTTCACAACTCGGAATTAAATGATAGTAGAACCATTTCATTCTGAATTATTCATACGAAATCAAAACCATCATCTAAACGTACCCAGTGA
>NC_085862.1:894117-899117 GCF_034702125.1 Engraulis encrasicolus | reverse complement strand
GAGAGGGAAGAGAAGAAGAGAAGAAGAAGAGGAGAGCTGTAGCTGAAGGAGAGGAGAGAAGGGAAGGAAGGAGAGCTTTGATCTTGTCCTCCGTGGTCTTTAAAAGGCTATATGGTCTTAAATGGGACATGTTTTGTCAAAGATTAATGAATGTCTCCAGCGTTTTCCAGTAGGTGTGGTGGTGGCTTTAGGACGTGTACAGTAGTATGTGTGTGTGTGTGTGTGTGCGTGTGTGTGTGTGTGTGCAGGAGTACATGTGGTCCATACCCTAAGTAGGTTATCAGCGTGAGATAGCGTGTGCTGTACATACAGTGTGTGTGTGTGTGTGTGTGTGTGTGTGTGTGTGTGTGTGTGTGTGAGACAGCGTGTGTGTGTGAGACAGTGTGTGCGTGCGCGTGCGTGTGTGTGTGTGTGCGTGTGTACAGGAGTGCATGTGGTCTTTACCCCCAGTAGAGTGTGTGTGTGGTCCATACCCTAAGTAGGTTATCAGCGTGAGATAGCGTATGCTGTACATACAGTGTGTGTGTGTGTGTGTGTGTGTGTGTGTGTGAGATAGCGTGTGTGTGTGTGTGTGTGTGTGTGTGTGTGTGTGTGTGTGTGTGTGTGTGTGTGTGTGTGAGATAGCGTGTGTGTGTGTGTGTGTGTGTGTGTGTGTGTGTGTGTGTGTGTGTGTGTGTGTGTGTGTGTGTGTGTGCCTGCTGTACATACAGGGTGTTCTCTATGGCGCCTACACAGGTGATAAGTTGTTCCCCCGATACCTACAAAGAACACAGAACTGGCACACGGCCACACACCATGACCACACACACACACACACACACACACACACACACACACACACACACACACACACACCATGAGCACGTACACACACACACACACACACACACACACACACACACACCATGACCATGCACACACACACACACACACATACACCATGACCAGGCACACACACACACATGAACTGGCACACGGCCATACACCATGAGCACGCACACACACACACACACACCATGACCACGTACATAGGTACACACACACACCATGACCACGCACACAGGTACACACACACACCATGACCACACACACAGGTACACACACACACACCATGACCAGGCACACAGGTACACACACACACACACACACACACACACACACACACACACACACACACACACACACACACACACACACACACACACACACACACCATGACCACGCACACAGGTACACACACACACACACACACACACACACACACACACACACACACACACCATGACCACGCACACACACACACACACACACACACACACACACACACACACACACCATGACCACGCACACAGGTACATACACACACACACACCATGACCACGCACACAGGTACACACACACACACACACACACACACACCATGACCACGCACACAGGTACACACACACACACACACACCATGAGCACGTACACAGGTACACACACAACACACACACCATGACCACGCACACAGGTACACACACACACCTTAAACATGAGGAGAAACACACACACACCTTAAACATGAGGAGAAACACACACACACCTTAAACATGAGGAGAAACACACACACACCTTAAACATGAGGAGAAACACACACACACCTTAAACATGAGGAGAAACACACACACACCTTAAACATGAGGAGAAACACACACACACACACTCCTACACACCACAAGGTGTTATACCTTATCTGATGGAGAGGCACCTGCTACATGTATTTATATAAGTGACTGTCCTCTGTCTTCTAGGTCATATTAACAAGTGTATTTACACTCACACTCACACACACACACACACACACACACACACACACACACACACACACACACACACACACACACACACACACACACACACACACACACACACACACACACACACACACACAGGGGCACCAAGATCTGCTGTATCATCCAATATCTATTGGAGATGTGCTAACGCAGTGTTGCTAACGCAGTGGTTCTCAACCAGGGTGCCTCAGGCTCTCCTCAGGGGTGCCGTGGAAACGTGGCTCATAAATAAATCATGTATATATCATGTATACATATTTGTCTAAATTAATAACGTATTGCTTAGTCAGTGGAGTCTTTTATCTGCCATTTACGCACAATAAAGTACATTTAGGTCGCCCCAGTCAGCTGCAACTTCAAACGTAGGTCGCGTGACGTCTCCAAATGTGTTACTTTTCTAAGCTTGTGTGGTTTCGGATGCGGTGCCATGTTACAGCTTATTGGTTTGAGGTGCCTTGAACATTTTCAGGAATTGAAAGGGTGCCTCGCCTAAAAAAAGGTTGAGAAACACTGTGCTAACGTATGTGTGTGTGTCTCCTTGTGTGTTCCAGGTCAGATTCTGTGTGTGTGTGTGTGCGTCTCCGCATGTGTTGCTAACGTGTGTGTGTTTGTGTCTCCTCGTGTGTTCTAGGTCAGATTCTCCACACCTCCAGTAACGGCGCCCCCCACCCCGTCAAGAAGGTCCAGAAGAACTTCAAGAACAACTACGCCTCCGTGGAGTGCGGCGCCAAGATCCTCTCCGCCAATCCAGAGGCCAAGGTACAGCAGAGTACAGTATAATACAGGACAGTAGAGTACAGGACAGTAGAGTACAGTACAGTAGAGTACAGTACAGTACAGGACAGTAGAGTGTAGGTCAATATAGTATACCGTAAATTTCCAAATAATGGCCCGGGCTATTATTTGTCTGAGTCGCGTGAGAGACCAGGCGAATATTTGAGACAGGCGGCTATTTGGAACAGGCGATTAATTCCTTCTTCCCAAAAAATATTTCCCTAAACTGGGAAAATATGGTGCTCAATTGCTTTAAGCAATAGCCTAGGCTATGTTATTGTTAAATGTACAGTTAACACAGCAGGTGTTAATGCGCGATGCGCGATTTTGAAGACTCGAAGAACATTATCGGGGAGGGTTGAGGATAAATCTTACACCTTTCCTTAGCCTATTAATGGAAAATTAATTCCATGTTTTAGAAAGTATTCAAGAACCTAAACAATATGTAATTGCTGCACAGTTCAAGGGTTAGGCTATTTATTCAGTGAGGTTGTGGATATTGACACCTTCTTCAGCAACCGCGGATAGCCCCCACCTTTGCGCTTCTCATCTGGCTGTCAACGCATGGAACTGGAAGAGAGCGCGCAGTTCAAGACAAGCGGCATGAATGCAATTGTACAGTAGCTTTAAACAACTGGTGTCTGTAGTCAAATTATCACAACGGTGGTAGATGATTTTTATGAAGATATGGAGGTCTAGTCTACCCGGTATCCTACTTTGCAGCAAACAAAAACCAACAGACAAAATTGCTGAATGTGTATGCAGTAGTGCCTATAACGAATGATTCTCCTACCAGGACCTTGTGGATAATATTGCCACCTTTCCCCTCTCCTGCGGCAGCCAGTTGCCTTCTCAAAAGAGTGCGCACTGTTCAAGACCCGCGGCAAGACCGCAACGGTCATCTGCGTGGTGCCAGCATTCAACCAAAACGGTGACAGGCCCTTTTTTATATAAAGATACCTTATTCTCAGCAGCCAAAATCAGTCAGACAATAAGTGATTAACGAGTAGGCTACGTGCAGGGTAGTGAATGCTCCTTCTACCAGGGTTTAAGTTTGCAATTGGAGAGGGGTGATTGAAGGGCTAAATTAAGTCCGAAATCAAAATGATTAAAATACGGTCGATTTATTTACAATACCCTACATGACCGAAAGAAAATGTGAAGGAGGTCAACAGAAAATAACTATGAACTGAGGAGAGGCAACGTCAAAGTAAAATACAAACACGAAATCAAACAAAGTTTTTTTTTAATGCGGCAACACTTCAAGATTCACAAAACCCACTGGGTAACAGCAGGTTTTACGCACACATTTCGAAGCGGTTAATCACAGATGCCGCTCTCTTCCTTGCTCTCCCAAACCCTAACGGACACTGGGTTTAATACACCCTGCAATAGGCCTACTGGTGAACTATTATTCAATTACCATTTCATTTGTCCATGCGAAGACATTTACGCGGTGGTTAACTAAAAGTAGCCTAGGCCGAATTAAGGTAGGCTACAGCCTAACACAAAACGTTTCCATCTGCACAGATGTCACATATTAATAGGCAAGGCCTACCATACACAAAAAATGTAAAGCTAGCAAATGAAACTGAAAAGCATTTAAATGCACACCCCACTAAACAACCTCTTCCCCCAAAGTCAAAGTTGCAACGGTGTGCGCTTCCGCCACGCAGAATCAGTGCAGTGCGTGCAGGGTATGTGCGAGTGCGTGCTCCGCCATCCACATTGAAGAGAGTTCACTTCAACATGTCAACAATGTCTCATGTGTCCATATAGTGCACAAAACATTAAAAGCATTGTAGGCATAAGAGAAAATGTTTGCCAGTTTAGTGCGAAGGGAGGAGAATCCGAGTGCAGAGAGGCTGCATATTTCGTGTTGACTTTACAATTAATTTCGTTGGACGCTTGACGCAAATGTAGCCTAATTTTCTCTCATCACATGTCTAGGCTACTCGTTTTAAATGTGGATTTTACCCACATTTACTTGTAGGCTATTACAGCGTTAAACCATACCCTGAAACACGCTGCTTCCCCGAGTTTTAGATTGCAAAATTTCCGACATTTCGCTTCACTGACGCAGCGGTTGATGGTCAAAGACGCGACGCATCCTACAAACTACACAAAACAATATCAGGGGGAAACATGCAGCGCCGGTGGTCAAGCCTTCTTCCTTGGGTCATTTAATGATCATTTAGACCGGGCTTTTATTTGGAACCGGCCATTATCTGTCAAAATATCCTCGTGCACCCGGCCCTTAAAAGGAACCCGGCCGCTAATTGGAACTCGGCTATTATATGGAACTTTACGGTAGTAGAGTACAGTAGAGTAGAGTACAGTAGAGTAGAGTAGAGTAGAGTACAGTACAGTACAGTACAGGACAGTACAGTA
>NC_085862.1:879117-881617 GCF_034702125.1 Engraulis encrasicolus | reverse complement strand
ACCCTTTCAATTCATGAAAAATGTCAAGGCACCCCAAACCAACAAGCCGTAACATGGCATCGCATCCGGTGCCACACAAGCTTAGAAAAGTAACACATTTGGAGACGTCACACAACCTACGTTTGAAGTTGCAGCTGACTCGGGCGAACTTTATTTACTTTATTGTGCGTAAATGGCAGATGAAAGATTCCACTGAATAACATTAACTTATCAATTTAGACAAATATGTATTATATTACATAATTTATTTATCAGCCAAGTTTCCGCGGCGCCCCTGAGGGGGGCCCCGGCCCCCCTGTTGAGAACCACTGGTATAGGTAAGCTGTGCTGGTGAGAGTCCATGTGCATGTGTCCTGGTGTCGTATTGGAGTTCTTAAACGCCGCCAGGCCTGTCAAACATGCTCTCTTATCTCTTCTCTTCTCTTCTCTTCGCCCCCTGGTCTCTCTCTCTCTCTCTCTCTCTCTCTCTCTCTTCTCTTCGCCCCCTGCTCTGTTATCTCTTCTTTTCTCTTCTCTTCGCCCCCTCTCTCTCTCTCTCTGTGGTGCAATGTCCAGCTCATGTATTCGTGTGTTTAAGATAATGTCCAGAATGTTACACAAGTTTAGCCTGAGTATCATCCTCCGTAGTGACCGCGCTGGCTCAATACTTTCGCTTGCTGACCACGGAGTCTGACCCTGCAGCCACCCCCGGCAGTTGGAATTCAGATATTCGTTCAGTATCTGAACAGCCAATAGGCTCGCTGATAGTCTAAGCCCCTCCCCAAGCCCTCTTACATATTCAACTGAAATACAACAACTTGATGATGGCGATGTGATGTCTGTAACCAGGACATTTGATAGTGCTTGGTGTAAACTGGGACATTGCCGTCCGCCAAGACCTTTGACGGGCTTTCGGCACTGACACTGCGCAGCTCTTGGGCAGTCACACTGGGCGTTTCTCTTCTGTTCACTTTAATGGTTTTAGTTGACAGTTAATATCTTCATAACAAGGTTGGAACAAGCGCAGCCCCATTTCAGCGTTACTTTTTTTGCTGTCACAGTCGACGCATATACACAGACACATTCTGGGAAGGAGAGAGGGTGGGGGCTGCTCCGTGGGCTGTGCATTTGGCGCATATTAAACAACGCAACTAGTAGTTTCCCAATAAAATTTGAATCATAATGCCGTGGATCCAATACTATAATATCATATAATATTGTCCTTAAGTCTGAGCGATGCATTGATTATTTGTTTAGGGTACGTTTTCTGCCAGCTAAATGCAAGGGGGAAGGGGGCTATATTAGCAAACAAGACGATTGCACAGTTAGCCTGCTAATTTTAAATATGATCACCTGGAGCTAATAGCCTTCACATGGCTTAATCCATCCCTGTTATCAGTCCGCTTGAGGTTTTTGCTTCGGGAAAGTGAAAAAATGAGGTCCTAATTAATCTTCAGATGGTGTCGGACCCTGACGGTGCCATAGGCACACGTTGTATGTCTCCCTGAAATCGTAGGTTTTTGACGGACCTCGACAAGTTCTACACTCCTTAGTTACCGTTGCTGAGCTCGGATTGGTTGGCGGCCGTTTGTGGGAGGGGTTTTGCGAAAGGCTAATTCCCTCATTAAGTGAGATAATTTCCAACTGCCGGGGGTGGCTGCAGGGTCAGACTCCGTGGTCAGCAAGCGAAAGTATTGAGCCAGCGCGGTCACTACGGAGGATGATACTCAGGCTAACACAAGTTCTCTTCCTGTTTTTTTTCTTTACTCTCTCTCTCCGTTTATCTCTCTCTTGCTTGTTCTGTTCCCTTTCTACTTTTCTTCTTTTCTTCTCTGGTCTTTTTCCTGTTCTCCTTTCTTCTCCTCTTGCCCTTTGCCCTCGTTTAGGGTTTGGGACCAACATGGTGGAGGAGATCTCAAATGTGTGTGTGTGTGTGTGTCTAACTGGTCTGTGTGTGTGTGTGTGTGTGTGTGTGTGTGTGTGTGTGTGTGTGTGTGTGTGTGTGTGTGTGTGTGTGTGTGTGTGTGTGTGTGTGTGTGTGTGTGTGTGTCTCCTGCAGGGTGTTTGGGACCAGCATGGTGGAGGAGATCGATGAGCAAGACGAGTCTCCTTTCCCCTCCGAGCGCTACCCGGACGAGGAATACGGTACGGAAAATCGTGTGTGTGTGTGTGTGAGAGAGTGTGTGTGTGTGTGTATGAGAGAGAGTGTGTGTTGGAGATGTAAACTAACAGCTCCAAATGGAGTTATAAACAGGGGTGTAGTGGGCGCGGTACGCGGGGGTACGCGGGGGTACGCGGGGGTACGCAGGCCACTCACTTCTCCTGAGGTGAGATTTTTTTAAAAGAACTACTGTAGTGTCCGTGTTTGAATACAGAAAGGGGGTTGACATGATCCGTTGCCTAATGAATTGATGACGTCAGAAATTGCGTATCCCCACTTTAAAAATTCCCGCTACACCACTGGTTATAAAACTCCTCATTGACTTTCTCAGTCATGTCTTACCATCACGACCTACATGGA